>NC_031967.2:58272280-58472999 GCF_001858045.2 Oreochromis niloticus
ATTTGATAGAAAATGAGTTCAGGTCTTTACTATGCAATGACAGATTTGTGACCCTTTTCACTCTGGCTTTCAAAAGCAGCATCCATTGAGACTGCTCTCTTGAAGGTCTGTAATGATCTTTTAATGGTTTCTAATGCAGGGATTTTTATCGTAATCATTTTCTGTAATATTGACCATAAAATCCTACTTAATAGACTTCAGGTTTGGCTGGTGTGGAATTACAGGGATTATTTTACATAACCATCATCTTATCATTGCATTAATTATCATTTCATCGAAGTGTTTATTGAAGTTGCTGGCATTATGTTATAATTGATATTATAGGGGTTATCCTAATCAAATATTAACATGTTTATTACAGGTGCAGTTATAACTACTTTAAAATGATTGAGTTAAATATATATGTATCATAACTCGTAGGCTGAGTATATGGGTACAGTAAAAAGTAGCTGAGCAAAGGCCTGAATGTATTCAGCTTCTTGTTGCATTTGAGTTTGCCTAGTTACAGGTGACGGAAGGATGTCCAGCCATGGTGACCTCAAAGGCCTTAGATCATCACCATATTCTTAAGAGTATGCCACAGGAGGAACCTCTATGTTGCAGTTAATTCTTAAAATACATGAATGTTCTGTACATGCAAATTATGTGCTTGTAAACGCAAGAAGGGGCGTTACAATACCCTGATGTTATAAAAGCAATCTAGAGTGTAATTTGGGTAGAGATGTACAACTGTTTTGCAGTTTGCACCTCTCCACGCTGCGTGCATTCATTAAAATCAATTGTTTGAACCACCTCTTCTGGACCATCATTGTTTTACTCTCATCCTCAATTTCGGACCCGTAACATTTGGTGCATTTGGCCGAGGTTGAGGGAGAAAAGTTGGAGAATGAGACTGAGAGGGTCCAAGGTGCTCAAACAGGCAGACACGAGTCAGTGGTCGAAGTGAGTGGACATAAGCCGGCTTATTCAAAGGTAAGGCACTACCTGTTGAATTATTTCCAAACAGTGCTGAATTGGTTCTGACAAATTGAAAGTCTACTCACTGAAAATTACTGGTAAAGGTCTGTTTTGGTTTTGGTGAAAATCTCATGAGAAGTTGAAGTTGAAGTAATGATAAGAAAAGAGTAAAAGTGAGTTAGAGTCTCACTAAAGGTACCGGGTTAAAGTCCCAAAGGATAAGAATAAGAGGATTTAGGATAAAGAGAATTTAGAATAATAGGTAATTGGTGAAGTTTGTGACATTAAAGTCTCAATTGAATATAAAGCCGGGCTTGGACACCGATATGGTGGGTTTGTGATTTTGGGGTGTCTTCAAAAATTAAATTGTATAGAACGGGACTCTGGGAGTCTAACAAGTGCATTTGTCGGAAGGTGACGCTTCCAATTTGTCGGTGACGATCGACATCTTCCTCGGGGAGGGATAGTTCACTTGGCAAGTGTGGAGAACTACGACACTCCAAAATAGCCACTGACTGGGTCAGTTTGCCGTCCGGGCGGTGGTTTGCACTTTTTGGTCAGTAGAAACCGGGTTTCGGGCGTGTAACTTTTAACTTAAAACTTCGGGGAAGCCTGGGATGTGAAATGTCCCAAAACAGAGCTTTTCGGCAGGGGTTGAGTTGGTTGACGCTTTTAAATTGTGTAGGGTTTTAGATATTTGACCACGGTCCGGGGCGAGACTGGTTAAATTGATCACAAAAACTCAGGGAGTTTGTCCCTTGGAGGGTTAATTTAAAAATTGTCTAAATTGTGTAGGTTTTGGAATGAGAAGCCTAAAATCTGGGCAGTTGTAATCATAGGACGTCTGTGTAAATATATAAGAGACTTGTCTGAGTCTGTGAGTCAGGCTGGTATTATTTTTAGACTGTGTGTGTGTGTGTGAGAATGCAAATAAGGCAGCTGAGAGGTCAATAGAGTATGAGGAAGTTAATAGGGATGCTAGACATTGCTGGTGCATGTACTTAAGATGCTGGTTTTGTTTATTACAATATGTAAGTAAAGTTTTATTTCTTGCCATGACTGTATGACTTTTGAGGGCTTTGAGATAGGATACATAAACTGTTGATACTTAAGACCGTTACCTGGGTTCTGAGAACTGAAATTGAATTTGAGATAATTAATTAATAAAGATGTCTGTAAGCGATGTGTGTTTTGGGGTGTCGAAGTAAGATGTTTTAGGATTTTTAGATGGGTTTTGTTTCAGTTTGAGATAATATATACAGTTACATTTTCTGTGGTGTGTTGTTGAGTGACAACATGCGCACTTTAAATTGGGCGCTGTCCTTCCTCTTTTAGTTTCAAAACACAAGGCTGTGAGATTAAATTACTGTGAGTAACGGTTTGACTTTTGACTAGGGAAATAATATGCTTACTTTTGGGTCTATGAAGATATTTGACCTTCAGTGATGTTATGAGAGGTTTCAGTTTTCTTTTCTTTTTTCTTTTGACTTGCTCTTTCTGATCATGGAAGGCATGTCCAAGATACTCGTATGAAAGCGTATTTTGTGTGATTTTAACTGTGTGAATGCTGTCAGTATTTGATTTGAGTGACTGGGTGATTGTCTGAGTAAGTGAAAAGGGGAAGTCTGAGAGAGAGAAAGGCAGTGCGTGTGAGACGATTATGGCGTCTGAAAGAGGTTAGAGCATTTAAAAGGTGTGTATGGAATAAAGGAGTGTGAAATATATTTCTTGTGTGATGAAAGTAGGATGTGCTAAAGTTTGAAAGTGTTTTAATTCAAGAAAACAAAAAAAACAAAGGAGTTAGATTAGTTTGAGGAACAGGAACTGTGCATGCCCATATATGGAACTGAGTGTGTACAGAAAGAACACAGAGAGAGAGATTAACTCTAGGCACATGAAGCAAATGAAGCCTTTAAGAAAAAATGAATATAATACTAATTATATGGTTTAGTGTGTCAATACAGGTGGGCGTCTTTCAACTTTGCAACCTTGAGTTCAGCAGCAGAAAAGTAGATTAAAAGAATTGTGAGAATAAGCCAGTTTTGGCTCGAAATTGTGCGGCTGGATCTCTCACTTTGTCCCTGAAGCGGAGAAGAAGTTCAAAGGACAGTCAATCGCCTGGTGAAGACCGATAGAACATCGTGGACTGAATACAGCAGGCAAACGACAGTGCCACTGATCCAGTAACACTGATGACGACTGACGACCAGCAGCAGCATGTAAGAGTAATGTAACATGTACTGTGAAAATACAGGCTGGGCAGTTGAACAGTGGGATAAAGAATTGTGGAAGAGCACTGGACATTGAGTGATATTTTGCCATGCTGGGACTTAATCTGAAAGAAAGACTGTAAAGAAACAGAGAAGAAGACAACAGCTGAGTTGAGACTGTGTTTGCGGAGCTTTGAAGCCCGAACAGGACATTGTGCAGAGAGGACCAGTGAGAGATGAAGCTGGACGAGTTTGACTGCGAGAATATAGGATATAATTGGATTGAAAATTGAAACCTGAACTCATGAATTGTTTAGGGATGTCCACCATAGCATAACAAAGAGGTAAACATTAGAAAAGGTAAGAATAATGAAAGAAATAATTGTTATTACCTTAATGAATAGAAAACACACATACAAATTGTTACATGTGAGATTATTTTTGAAATGACTCAGAAGTGAGATAGTTTGAATCTAAAGCTCAGTGGTGAAATGCATAAATTAAATATGAATATATAGGATGCAATGAAGAAACAGCTTATACGTAGTGTACATTAACATGAATACATAGAAATGCAATGAGAAACTCAATGAATTAATTTAATGAAGAAGCAGTTTACACCCAATTAACATAAAATGCAGGGAAGAACACGCTTACATGCCTGGCATAATTGGTGTTTCTGACCAGAGACAGAGAAATGGGTTATTCAACCACTGGTGATAATAATGAAAATGTCTTAGTTTTGTTATTTTCAGGAGTAAAGCAGACTTGGACCGGCTCTCCACATCCAGCAGTCGGAAGAAAGTTAGAGGTTAACATCTATGGATAAGTTAAGGCAAGTTTCTGGTTGAATTGTTCACAGCATGATGTGTCCAGGAACCTGAAAAGCAAGCCCAGCTCCTGGCTGAAGACCAGGAGGGCGGTAATTTAAGGTGGGAAATCAAAATGTGGGTTAGTAACTCGGGGAAAAAGAAAACTGACTGCTTAACTGGAGAGTTGGGAAGAAGTCTGGAGACTGTGAAGTCATAGATGCAAATAACATATACCCATACACACACAAACAGAAAATGTATTAACCTTATAAAGACAAGCTCCTGAAGCTTAATGAACAGATATTGATTAAAACCTGGCTAAGAACATAAGCATATGCAATGAAGATCTGCTTGCTGCTTGTATGAGTGAGAGAATGGTGTGAATGGTTCATAAAATAGATGGAAAAACAAAAGAAAAGTGTCTATAAGAGTGACTCAGGAGTGCTCTTGCACTGATTGATCAAAGTAAGTGATTAGTATAGAAAGAAAATGAAAATAATCGAATAATGTGATAAAGTTTAAACATGTATTTCTTTTGCCAAGTTAAATTGTTGAGATATGGCTGAGTATGCAAAAGTCTGAGAGCTCGTGTGAATGTGGACAGAGGAGCTTGCTGTGTGTGTGTGATTGAGGCCTTAAAGGAGGGGTAGATTGTTCAGAGGTGCAAATTTGATTAGGAGGTTTATAAATTAGTGTTGACATATTGTGAGAACGTGCTTATATGTTAAGGTTGAATGTGAGTTTGGTAAAGTGCTTAAAGGGGATCTCGTGTACAAAACGGTGTAGCTTTTTTACGTTTGGGTGTGGTCTATGGGTGAAATTTAAGATTGTTGAAGATTTTTGAGGTTGTTGTTTTATTTTAAAGAGGGAGTGTTAATAAACATGGACATGTTTAAGGGGTTTTGTAACAGTGCACTTATAAAGAAAAACCTGTCAGGTGATTTGTTTTGTACTTTGATGAGCTAATACTCAGCTCTCTTTTTCTCATTTTTGTTGTAAGCAGGCCTGCAAAGGAGTGGATAACAGCGCTGACAAAGTAAAAGGATTGCCGCGAGCCAATCCAGTCTAAAAGCAGAAAGAACTATTTTCTTAAAAACAAAGTAAAACAAATAAATGAGTTGATGTTGCTGAGAGTGAAGACTGAATATTGCGAGATAGTCTCCACTGTCAGCAATACCTGATGGTAATGCGTGTGAGTGAATGTGTGGAATGGACAGGTGAATGGACGGACGAGGCAGACCATAGGTTGGACCGACTGGACACTGACAAAAGACTGGACTAAGGTTGGACATATGACTGATAATTGTTCTGTTTAACTTTTTTATATTACAGGTTGGATGAAGTGGAGAAACTGAGTATAAAAGGTGATGTTCTGGTTAACACACAGGTTTTTGTTTCTAGGACGTTTCAAGGATGCAGGCTGTGGATGGAGCCAAGAAAAGATTTGACATGATGATTAATTTGATTTCATTCCTTAAATACAGGTTTGAAGCTCCGGAGCATTTATACATAATATGATAGGACTAAACTTTTCTTTAATTCCCTAACCTGAGTGAAGGATTTGAGTTTGTAACACATGAGATGTGTCACAAAAAGGGGGTGTTAATATATGCGATTAGCTACATGAAATGTGTTCTTTTAGGGTTACTAGGCAAATGTCTACGTGACCTTTGCCTAATAACCTTTGTGATGATAAACTTGTTTACCGACTTGCTCTCTTGTAGAACAGACAGACTTAGAAAAGGGAACCTCAGCTCTGAGTTCTGAGAATAACTCTGTTAAGTTGACAGGAAACACGTCGAGACAGCAATATAGGGCAAATGTGTTTGAGCTTGTAATTAAATGTGGGGCTTGAAAAGAGGAAGCAAATTGGTACAGGACGTACTTGAGATGATCAGACGACAGAAAGGAGAAGAACAGAGCACAAATACACCGAGTTGTTTATATTACAAAGAAGATCAAAGCTTGTTAGACACAGTGATAATGGAAGCATAAAAGGGATGAGAGGAACTTTACATAACATAGAAATCCTGCAACAATTCGTAAATTGCCCAAACACAGTGTTCAGACCGGATATGCGCTACCCGTTAAAGGGGCGAAGAAATCAGGCCTAAGTTTGAAAATGAAATGGGTTAACTCAATAGAGGATGTTTCCAAAGGTAGAGAAAATAATGTAGGACCTTTTACCAGGAGAAAGCTAATTGTATCTTTTACACTTTACAGTGTGCATTGAGGGAAGTCAGGAATAGTTTAAATTAGAATTGAAAAAATTAAACTAGGTGAAAAGGGGGTGTAGCAAGTAGATTTAGGGCAGTTCACAGCCTGGCGTAAACGCAAGGTGCTGTCACACAGCTTAAGTTATTTGGTTGATTTATTTATGACAAAATAATAAGGAAATATTAAAAATATACAACACGTTGAGGAGATCTCTTTTGTTATATTTTAGTGTTTAACATGGAAGATGCCTCTCTGGAGCTTCTCTCCTGATGCTACCCACCAAAAGAAGCTTATTTATAGAGACTATGTCAGCTCCCAAACAGACAATAATAAACCAAGATTAGCAATAAACAATCTAAACATAAATAATAACAAATAAAGAACAATACAGAATCCAAATCTGAACCAAAGAACAAAATAGTGAAATGTGGATTATTGGGTTTTTCTCTGTATATATGAAGTATTTGTAATGTGTATCTGCTAATGAAGGCTTGTAGAGGCCAGTTTATACTCACAAACGAGTGCTCAGCCAGACTGAAAAACAGGAAGCTTTAGTGCACAAGGCATATTAATAAATATAGACATAAAAAGAGGAACTCCCCATATAAACAACGTTCAAAAATGTGTGAAGTATAAAGTACCGAAATAACACTATATAAGTCACAGCTGATGATTCTAATGTTAGAGAGCTCTTGCAACTGGCGTCTGAGCTGTGCAGAGGTCTCTCTTAAGACAGGTACTTATGTAGGTTAGCATGAGGTTGAGTTAATTTTATACACAATGCATAACTGTGCTTGTTTAGAGTTGATGTTCTATCCAAGAGGGTTTTAAGCTTCACTGGTGAGAGTGTCCAGGTGATACATGTTGAGGGAAGATGAGAACATAGCAGGTGAATTGCATGCACGCTTACAAACACACATGATTTAAATATAGGCCAGGCCAAAGGCCTGGACTTGATGCAGCTTTCAACTTTACAGCTCCTAACTTGCAGGAATGGCGGGGAGTGTAATGAATGAATGCAAAACATGCTTACAGACACAATCATAACAGGGGTTTATTTTACAGGGTAAAGGTGGACCACAGGTTGCTTTGTTTCTGCTTAGCAACTACTGAGGTAAAAGGTGTTAAAGATAAATATGCAATAAGTGAACAGGAAATGTGTGAGGGTGAGCCGGGTGAAACAAAATGTTGTAGATAATGGAAACTTGTCTAACGGGCATTAACAGTAACCTTGGCATGTTATGTATATGCTTGAGGCCAAAAGAGGCGTAAATCCAGATAGAAAACTTTGAAGTGTGCTTTTTAGCGGAGATTTAGGCTGACATGGGGATGGTGTGCATTTTACTTGGGTTGTGTTTAATAAGACTAAAAGCGTTGCTCACACACATAAAGAGTATTGAGATTGAATAAAGTTAATATAATGGATAGAGCCCAGAACATGATAATATATAAGTGAAATCAAATGCAATGTGTGATTTCACTTTTATTGGGAAAATAATTAGCCAAGAAATGTGTATTGAACTCTCCACATACTTTGAAACTGTGCAACTCTGAGTGGGCCATGCAATCAAGCAACTGTTACATATCTGTATTAAACTAGCCAACATAGACTCACCACCACATGATGTTGCCCTGCAGCGGGGGCAGAAAATCATTTGCAAACCAGGGATCTTATGTTGATTATCATATTCTTACTTATGTACACACACACACACAGAAGAGAAAATTTCAAAACAAAACAAAAAACAACTTCGCTTAACCTGTCAAGCACAGGAGCAAAATAAAAATCTTTTTGGGCTTTGTTAAAATTTCTTTAGTAAAAGTGTAAAAGGCCAAACCTAGGAAGTTCGGCAAACAGGAAAGTTCCTCGAGTATCAGGAGTTAATAGTCAGGAAACATTTCTCACATTAACGCCTTATATCTGACAAATCATTGACTCATAGATGCAGATAGACACACAAGTGCACATACATCCAGATGTGCATTTAGACATTAAAAGTGTAGAGACATGTACACACAGATTGGCAAACCGGTACAGAGTCTAGCTGAAGAGCTTAACAAAGTAGACGTGGCAGTAGGGTTTATCATTTTGCCTGATATGATATTGTGAACCAACTTTGAATAATGACAGGAACCTTAGATGAACAAAGTAAGTTAGTAAGGTGTAGCAGAGAAAGGTTGTTTGTTTTCTATCCCTTACAGGAGAAGATTTCCACTAGAGAGGGACCCAGAAAAGGAGCAGAGACCACTTAAGCATGAAGTGTTTTCAAGTGGGAGCTGGTGTTTTATTGCTGGACCACCTAGAGGACATGAGGTTGTTGTCGGATTAGCTGAGTCAGGGGGCGGCTAGAGAGGGTCAGAGCGAAGGTAGTGGACCTGGGAATGGTGTAGTGACGTCTTTGGAAGACGTCAAAAGGGGGAATTGTGGAATTACAGGGATTATTTTACATAACCATCATCTTATCATTGCATTAATTATCATTTCATCGAAGTGTTTATTGAAGTTGCTGGCATTATGTTATAATTGATATTATAGGGGTTATCCTAATCAAATATTAACATGTTTATTACAGGTGCAGTTATAACTACTTTAAAATGATTGAGTTAAATATATATGTATCATAACTCGTAGGCTGAGTATATGGGTACAGTAAAAAGTAGCTGAGCAAAGGCCTGAATGTATTCAGCTTCTTGTTGCATTTGAGTTTGCCTAGTTACAGGTGACGGAAGGATGTCCAGCCCATGGTGACCTCAAAGGCCTTAGATCATCACCATATTCTTAAGAGTATGCCACAAGGAGGAACCTCTATGTTGCAGTTAATTCTTAAAATACATGAATGTTCTGTACATGCAAATTATGTGCTTGTAAACGCAAGAAGGGGCGTTACAATACCCTGATGTTATAAAAGCAATCTAGAGTGTAATTTGGGTAGAGATGTACAACTGTTTTGCAGTTTGCACCTCTCCACGCTGCGTGCATTCATTAAAATCAATTGTTTGAACCACCTCTTCTGGACCATCATTGTTTTACTCTCATCCTCAATTTCGGACCCGTAACACTGGTGTATCTGGCTCTGTGTTTTAATGGCTTTGACTTGTTTCATAGGACTCTGTTAATAGAAAAAAGTTCACCTCTAACATTGCCTCCCTAACCTGCAGGGTTCAAGAGGGTTTAGTTTGGGGTCCATTGTTGTTTTCTTTTTACATGCTTCCTTTAGATGGCATTATTCAGTCTTTTAATAACATTTCTTATCATTTCTATATCAATGACATTCAGCTGTATGGTTTTTTTTAGGCCTCATCAGCTCAATAGTCTATCCACCCTAGTCCACTGCTTAAATCAGGGGACTGATTGATTCTCTAACAAACACTTTGTCTTAAACGCCAACAAGACTGAGACCATGATTATAGCTCCTCATTAACTACAAATTTAAAATTTGTTCTTGCTACTTTTTGTTCAACTGTTAAGTCCAACATTCATACATTTGATTCTTCTCTGGGCTTCAACTCACATATAAAATCTCTGTCTCGTTCCTGTTTCTTTCATTTAAGGAACATTTTTAACTGTGACATATGGTCTCCTCGGCTGAACTGGACGAAACTGTTCATACATTTGTGTCATCACATTTAGATTATTGTGATGTCCTGTTTACCAGCCTGGACACATCATGTCGTTCTCGCCTCCAAGCGACCTCACATTACTGCTATTTAATCTTCTTTATATTGGCTCCCAATAAATTTCAGGATTTGTTTCAAATTTCTTGTTTTAACACACAGAACACTAAATGATCACGTCCTAGATTATTTATCTCAACTTCTTACAAAATATATGCTGCTCGTTGTCTCCGTTCACGGACTCATGATGTGTTAGTTGTTCCCTGTACACGACTAAAGACTAAGTGTGACAGAGCCTTTCAGTCTGTGGCACCAAGGCTGTGGAACAGTCTGCCTCCACAACTACGTTTAGTCGACTCTGTGGATTCTTTAAAAAGTTGTTCAAATGTTTCTGTTTTACAGGCTTTCTAATGAGAAACATTTTATTGAATTATTATTTATTTATTTAAAACTACCTGTTTATTTTACTGTCTTATTGAATCTTTTTTTTTTTTTACTTAATGTTCATGTTTATTTTAACCTTTTGTGTGAAGCGCTTTGTGACCGCTGTGAAAAGTGCTTAATAAATAAACTTTAATTACTTATCTCTGAAAATCAATCAATCAATAATCAATCAGTGAGTTTGTGCGTTTGAGTTTGTGTGTTTCAAAGATGGAGGCCACGCTGCTCTCAGAGGACTGTGTGTGGTTGTGGTAAACGTGTGAGCTGCTGCTGCTTCTTCCTCACATGTTTGATATGTTTCATGTTTCCAGCTGATGCTGATCACACTAACCTTAACATCACAGACCATCTTTTGGTTCTTCTTCTGTTCCTCTGAAACTTCCTGTGTGGTGCCTTTCAAAATAAAAGCCCTCTCTGACTGTAAAGACTGGACTGTGCTGGAGCTGGTGGAAACAGTGTGTAGGTGTGTTGTGTTTGATGGAGGACTGAAGTGTGTGTCCAGCTGAGCTCTCTGTGTGCTCATATATACAGATGCTAATAAACAAATGTTTGTATTTGGACCTTGTTACTGATCAGGACCTGCTGTGTGTTTCCTGTCCACAGGTCTACAAAGAGTCGCACTTCCTGCTGTGGTTCAGATGTTCAGCGTGTTGCTTTGTTTCTCACATGTTGGCTCCACGGTCTCTGCTGCTGTGGGCTGATGTCATGCAGCAATACAGCTGCTGAACATCTGGCCTTGTTTTGCTCCATCAGCAGATGTTTGACTTTTAGATCACATGATATTTGCATGCAGCCTTCAAACACGTGTGGAGAATTCATTATTTCTTTGAGAGATTTTTTAGTAAATAACAGAAAAAAGAAAGTAAGAGAAAAGCTAAACTTTAATTCTATAAAACAGGAAAAATTAATCACACATGTAACTCACCACTGTGTGAACATCACAGGGGAGAAATCGTTTCTCTGAGTCAGAGATGAGTGTCAGTAACACAAAAGTAAAACTCCGTGTCATGCAGTGACTTTTACACAACCAGATCAGATGAACCAATTCACACTAAAACATGCATTTTGCTGCACTCTTTACACTTATTTCTTTTCTTTCTGCTCTTTTATATATTTTGTAAAACCACAAAAAATATTTTATATCAGCAGCAATTTTTCTCAAACTGCTGCATCACAGCTTTCATGCTCTGACCTGCATGTGAAATGAGATAAAAGCTCTTTATTAGTAACTTTGACAACTTCTGGCAGGTTAATGTCTGAACTTTGGAGTGAAACACACCCTTAGTTACAAGAAATAAAACCACTGTCTGTAACAAAGTGAATCCACCTTAACACCACCTGTGTGTGTGTGACTGCATTACACTCCCACTGCTGGGGAACCTGAACAAGAACCAGAACAAAGTCTAAAATTGAAGATGACAAACAACTGCACCACCGAGTGACACTTTATTTTTTTAAATTAACAAAAGGTTTTTAACGTCTTGATGCATTCTCAATCATCCAGGAAAGTAAATCTCCAAAAGTTGAATCTGTTCATCTGGACGTAGCGTTTTGTGGGAGAAACGTTTCGTCACTCATCCAAGTGACTTCTTCAGTCTCAGCTGACTGCAGGTTTCCCCAATCTTATGAACAGTACATTTGCATAATGACTGAAACCAGCCCACCAGTGGACACTCTTTCAATGATGAGGATGTACACATCCTGGACAGGGAAGAACGCTGGTTTGAGCGCGAAGTCAAGGAGGCCATTTACGTGAAAAGGGAAAGACCATCTCTGAATCGAGGAGGGGGCCTAAGGGTACATCTTTCGCCATCTTACAATGCTGTGATTGCAGCCATTCCCCAACTCTCTGTGAATGGTACTCATGGCCATTGATCAGTGTTCTTTGATCAGTGGGTTTTGGTCAGTGATTGTTGATCAATGGTCATGGGAATTTGCATAATTATGATTAAGGAACTGACCTCACAGCCCATTGTTCCTTCAGTGGGCTGGTTTCAGTCATTATGCAAATGTACTGTTTATAAGGTTTGGGGAAACCTGCAGTCAGCTGAGACTGAAGAAGTCACTTGGATGAGTGACGAAACGTTTCTCCCACAAAACGCTACGTCCAGATGAACAGATTCAACTTTTGGAGATAACAAAAGGTTTCATGTTGTGACCTGTGGAGGTGAAAAG
This sequence comes from Oreochromis niloticus, assembly GCF_001858045.2. Classification (NCBI taxonomy): domain Eukaryota; kingdom Metazoa; phylum Chordata; class Actinopteri; order Cichliformes; family Cichlidae; genus Oreochromis; species Oreochromis niloticus. The sequence goes on from NC_031967.2 coordinate 58,284,708, forward strand.
ACACAAAACCTGTTTTATAGCTTTTGAGCTACAGGCATGATTTAAACACACCTTAGTTAAAAGTGAAACAGCAACTTTTTTCTCCTCCCCTCACGTCACTTGAATGAAACAAACCAGGAAACAGGAAGTTTTTCTTCCTCAGTGAAGAGAGACACACAGACGATCAGACTGAGTTCAGACCAAACTAGCAGCTTCCTCTGAGTGAGTCCAGCTACAGGAGAGGAAAGTGGAAAACTCCAACACTGCTGCTTCAAGCTGCTGACGCTCCACACACTGAATGTGAGTTTGAGCAAAAACACGACTCAAAGGAAGTTTCAGTGAAGATCGTAGAGGAGGGAGGGGAGCCAGGACTGACTGTACTTCCTGTCTGCTGTTTTCACCTTCACTCACAGACTCAATGGCTTCCAGATCAGAGGAGGTTCTCTGCTGTCCGGTCTGTCGGGAGGTCTTCAGAGATCCTGTTATTCTGTCATGTAGCCACAGCTTCTGTACAGACTGTCTGAAGAGATGGTGGAGAGAGAGACCAACACACGACTGTCCAGTTTGTAAGAGAAGATCTTCAAAGGAAAAACCACCTTTAAATCTAGCTTTAAAGAACCTGTGTGAGTTGTTCTTACAGGAGAGATATCAGCAGCCAGTGTGTCTCGTCTGCAGAGATTCAGAAAAACACACCAAGCACAGATTCAGACCCATCGATGAAGCTGCACAACAACACAAGAAGGTACTTCAGGAAACTCTGGAGCCCTTAAAGAAGAAGTTAAAGGTTTGTGAAGAAGTTCAAGTGAAGTTTGGTCAAACAGCAGAACACATTAAGGTCCAGGCCCGACACACAGAGAGGCAGATTAAGGAGCAGTTTAAGAAGCTTCACCAGTTTCTAGCAGAGGAAGAGGAGGCCAGGCTGGCTGCACTGAGGGAGGAAGAGGAGCAGAAGAGTGGGATGATGAAGGAGAAGATGGAGGCTCTGAGCAGAGAGATAGCAGCTCTTTCAGACACAGTCAGAGCCACAGAGGAGGAGCTGAGAGCTGAAGACGTCTCATTCCTGCACAACTACAAGGCTGCAGTGCAAAGAGTCCAGCGCTGCCCCCTGCTGGATGATCCACAGCTGCCCTCAGGAGCTCTGATAGACCAGGCCAAACATCTGGGTAACCTGACCTTCAACATCTGGAACAACATGAAGGACATGGTCTCCTACACTCCTCTCATTCTGGACCCAAACACTGCTTATCCAGAACTCATCCTGTCTGAAGATCTGACCAGTGTGAGAGTAGGAGATGAACAGCAGCTTCCTGATAATCCAGAGAGGTTTGACTATTACTTCTCTGTCCTGGGCTCTGAGGGCTTTAACTCAGGGACTCACAGCTGGGATGTTGAGGTTGGAGACAATACATGGTGGGAACTGGGTGTGTTAGCAGAGTCTGTGCAGAGGAAGGGAGACATAACGTTTGGATTTTGGGGACTAGAGCTTTATAGAAGTAAATACTCATGTTCACCATCAGCTGGATCCACTGCTCTCTCAGTAGAGAAGAAGCTCCAGAGGATCAGAGTGAATCTGGACTGGAACAGAGGAAAGCTGTCGTTCTTTGATCCTGATACTAACACACACATACACACCTTCACACACACTTTCACTCACAGGATGTTTCCATACATTAACAGTGGTGGTAAAGTGAAGGTGTTGCCGTTGAAGGTGTCAGTGTCAGTGGAGCAGATGAGTTGAGGATGATGATATTTCTAATGTTGTTTCCTGTCAGTGAATTGAAGCTGTTAAACTGCAGCTGTCCTCCTGCTGCCTCGTTGTTCCAAAGCTCTTTGTTTCTCTTTTAGTTCTCACTGTTTCTTTCTGTTTCTGCTGTCCACCTTTTCACATGGAAAATCATTTCACTGTTTCTCACTGAATGACTCCCCAAACTAGATTTGAAATTTTATCAAGTTTCTAATCATTACAAGTGATTCATGTTTCTATTTGATGTGTGTAAATGGAGATGATTTAGTTTGCTGGGATATGGACTGACATGTGTTGAATGGGAGGAGCAGTTTGTTGTTGTCTTCTTGTCTGTTTATGACAACAATAAATATATTGTTGAAACAATGATTCATGTTTAACTCCATATATGAAATGTTTCTGATATTTGAATTCTGTTTGATCAAAGACTTTCTTCATGACACAAATGAGATTTCAGTGTATTAATAGAACTAAATAAGCTCAGAGTTGAAAGGCTGCAGTATTATGTACGTGCTTCACTGTCAGTATCTTCAGGGGGATTCAAAGGGAAACATCAAACTGTCATGGTCAGCAAATGAGGACCATGGAGTTGAGGAAAGTAGGGCCCAAACACGAGACTCTTAGTGAAGGACAGTGGATTTATTTATGGTGAGTGGACAGAAACCAACAACTATATACAATTCCAGCACTGTGACTCCTGTGGCGATTCCTCTGTGAATCCCACACAGTGCACGTGTCCATAACAGTGAAAAGATGGCAACTCCAAAAACCAGATTCCACTCCGTGATTTCCCCTCGTGACGACGTTCCTGACTCCCGACTCCTGGTGACACAAAAACACACACAGCTCAGCAGGCAGCCTTCAGTAGCGAAGTCGTTCACAAACACACTTATCAACTTGGGTACTTTACAGGTTCGACTTGGTATAATCCCGCGCCGACTGGAGCTCTCCCACCTTCTTAAATAGGACGCTCCTCATGAGGCTATCAGCTGCAGCTGGTGAAGGCTAATGAGCGCAGTCCCTCAGCTACTCAAAAACATCCGGGAGAACACAGGGAGAAAGAGGACAAAAAAAGGGAGAGAAAACCACCAAAAACATAACATATGGAAAAACATATACAAGAACTACATGAGCTCTGGGTCATCAGACCCAGGCCATGACAGTACCCCCCCTCTAAGGGCCGGCTCCTGACGGCTCAAAAAAAAAAAAGAAACACAACCCACAGTACAACCAACCCACGGTGGGCAGTCCAGGACGGAGGGCTCACAAAACATCTCCGCCAACCAAAACAAAACAAAACAAATCTCAGGTCAATAGTCCAACCACTGCCCTAGTGGCAACAACAGTTCTGGCGGCCGACCCAGGTGGACGGCAAAAAACAGGCTAGACCTGCTGTGGGTTGAGCCGCAACAGCCAAAAAAGTTCAGGTGGCCTACCTCGGCTCCAGTGGTGGAAGCGCTGCAGCTCTGGTGGGCGGCCACGGGTCCCGCAGCAGCGGCAAAACAGTTCCGGCGGCCTGCCCCGGTTCCGATGACGGCGGCGTAGCAGCTCTGGCGGCCTGCCATGGGTGTGGCGGAAATGTTGTCGCAGCTCAGGTGGCCTGCCACGGGTCTGGAGGCGGCGCTGTAGCTCCGGCGGGCGGCAATGGGCCCAGTGGCAGCGGCATGGCAGCTCCGGTGGGCAACAATGTAGCACAACCCACGATTCCCAATGTGCTGGCCGTGCAGGACGTGGCCGCGCCGGATGTAGACGTGGCAGCCGTACTGCTGGTCGCGGATGTGGCGGCCGTGCTGCTGGGCGAGCTGGACGTGGCAGCTGTGCTGCTGGGTGCGCTGGACGTGGCAGCCGTGCTGTTGGGCGCGCTGGACGTGGCAGCCGTGCTGCTGGATGTGGAGCGCGCGCTGGACGTGGCAGCCGTGCTGCTGGTGCTTGAGCGGCTAACTGAGCTGCAGGTGCTTGATCAGCTAACTGAGCTGCAGGTGGAGTGAATGGTGGCATAGCAACAGCAATCGGTTGGGTAGAGAGAGCAGCAGTAAGTAGGAGTAAAGGCAGCGAGGTACAATCTTTAGCAACACTCTCTATCTCCTCAATCTCTTCTACCCTCTTCTTTCTTTCTTCCCCTTCCATTTCCACCATCACAGGGAAAGAATTTAAGACACTAATGGAGTTCATTTAATTCCCAGCAGCATCCAGAGCTGCTGGAGTGGATAGTGGAGTGGAGGCTGCTGCAGGTGGGGTAGATGATTGAATGCCAGACCGCTTAGCTATAGACTGGGCGGCTGCCTGAGTTACAGGCTTGGCGGTCTCACAGTGCCCAAGTAAACACACAGATGGAGTGGAAAATGAAAAAAATTGTCCTTATGATTCACCAAAGCCGGTTGTTGTGAAGTCTGAGAATGCGGCTGTGGTGAAGAGCGCCAGCGGCGTGAGCGTTGCTTCTTGGACAATGCCGGACCGGTGTGTCAGGCTGCGGATCCACCAGCTGGTTGGGCTGAAAAGCAGCCTGAGTAGGAGGGAGTGGAGGTGGAGCGTGTGAACAAGAAAGTCTGCGACGATTGGGTAGAGTGTATCCAATACCCAAGAGAAGCAAGACAGCGTCTCTTTCAGCTGCTTCTCCACAGCGCGACATAAACCCTACTCGTGCGCTTCCAGCCACAGGTCACACAGACGATTAACTTTGTCTGTCACCTTCCTCCTAAAACTCTCCATTGAGTCCGCTGGGTCCATGGCGGCGGGATTATTCTGTCACGGTCAGCAAATGAGGACCGTGGAGTTGAGGAAAGTAGGGCCCAAACGCAAGACCCTTAGTGAAGGACAGTGGATTTATTTATGGTGAGTGGACAGAAACCAACAACTATAAACAATTACAGCACTGTGACTCCTGTGGCAATTCCTCTGTGAATCCCACACAGTGCACGTGTCCATAACGGTGAAAAGATGGCAACTCCAAAAACCCGATTCCACTCCGTGATTTCCCCTCGTGACGACGTTCCTGACTCCCGACTCCTGGTGACACAAAAACACACACAGCTCAGCAGGCAGCCTTCAGTAGCGAAGCCGTTCACAAACACACTAACCACACGTGCTGCACTGTGACATAATACTGCCACTTTATTAGGTACACCTTGCTAACTGCAGGTTATAACCCCTGCTGGAAACATCCCACAGATTTTGATCCTTATTGACATGACAGCACCACACAGCTGCTCCAGATGCTGCAGGATGCTGGTCAGAAGGTCTGAAGGTGAAGCAGCACCAGCCTCCTCTGATCCTCATGTTGTAGCTCTGTGTGTCCAGCAGGGGGCAGAACACCTCCAAACTGTGCCAGCAGCTCTCAAGACTTTATTGTTTATTGTCATTTTGTATGGTGTTACACAGCCTAAAACGAAATACTGTTTCTCACCAGCCTCTACAGTGCAATAGCCAATACATTTCATACTCATACTCATACTGGGCCTCCCCAGCCGGCGGTTAATATCCAAGAATAATAGGAGATTGTACTGTGTTCTCACCTATGCGGCGAGGAAGAATATACTACTCCAATGGATTAATGAAAAAGCACCAACTATTAAAGGTTGGCAAAGAGTAGTGTTGGATCTAGTGCCATTGGAATATCTTACATGTGTACTGCATTCAAAAACAGATCAATTCTTTAAGGTGTGGGAACCATACTTGAATTATGTGGAACCTGATGTTTCTAATATTATGTTACAAGGATTCTCTTGAATGTTCAAATTTCAACGTACTACTGGGACTACAGGTATTGCACTGTATTGTATTCTCTTTTTATTTATTTATTTATTTTTAGATGGACCTGAGCTGGTGTTTTGTGCTTAGTTGTCAGTCTGTTTATTTGTTTGTTTTTGTTCTGTTTTGTTTATTTGTTTATGTTTTTTATTTATTTATTTTTGGTTCTGAATTGTATACTTTATTATGTTATGCAATTATGTACTATTTGTGAAAAAGGAAAAAACTAATAAAAAAAACATTTAAAAAAAACAAAAAAACCAATACATTTAAAAAAGAATAAATACAGTTTAAAGGGAATAAGTTTAAAAAAGAGCAGCAAAAAAGGCATAAATACCTTAAAGTTCTAAAACAAACTCCAGTTACATTCGTTCGGGTAGATAACAGCAGTGCTTTCACAGAAGGGGATGGTTAAATTAGGTAGAGTGTGTATCTGGGGAGTGTATTGTTGTTGTAGGGTTTTATGTGCTAACTCTCTGTGCTAACCCTCTCCACAGCAGCACCATCTATGGTGAGGTCGGTGTGGTGATCTCTGCCAGCCTTCCTTAAATCGATCACCACCTCTTTTGTTTTGTCCACATTGATGGTGAGATTGTGGGATCTGCACCACGCTCCAAGCTGCTCCACGTCCATTCTATAGGCAGACTCGTCGTTGTCAGTGATGAGACCTACCACCGTTGTGTCGTCTGCAAACTTCATGATGTGGTTAGTGCTTAGTCTGGCCGTACAGTCATGTGTGAGCAGGCTAAACAGCAGCGGGCTCAGGACATACCCATGAGGAGAGCCTGTGCTGACTAAGATGGTCTTTGATGTTTGGCTGCCCACCTTGACTGTCTGTTGCTGCTTTGTTAAGAAGCTGAAAACCCAGTTGCAGGTTGCAGATTCCAAGCCTAATAGCATCAGCTTTTCTACCAACTGCTGTGGAATGATCGTGTAAAAAGCTGAGCCAAAGTCGATGAAAAGAACTCTGACATAGGTGTTCTTCCTCTCCAGATGTGACAGCATAACATGGAGTGTGATGGAGATAGCATCCTCTGTAGATCGGTTTGTTCTGTATGCGAACTGAAGGGGATCCAGGTCTTTTGGGAGACCGTTCATGATATGCTTCAAGACCAGCCCCTCAAAGCGTTTACTCAAAACTGGTGTGAGGGCCATAGTCATTTAAGCATGCCGATTTGAGTTTCTTTGGGACTTGTATTATGGTGGCACTTTTAAGGCAAGCTGGCAAAATTACCTGTCTGAGAGAGATGTTAAAGATGTCTGGAAAAACGTCTTTCAACTGCTCTGCACAGGCATTTAAAACACGTCCAGGGATGTTTTCTGGTCCCGCTGCTTTGCGTGGGTTGACACTGGCAAAGGCTTTCCTCACCTCAGCTGTAGACACCTGAAAAACCTGATGGCAGTGGGAGTGTTTGTGCCTGGGTGGTACTGTTAGCCTCAAACCGTCCATAAAAATCGTTCAGTTCGTCTGGTAGCGAACAATCATTCCGCCTTAACGTCGGGGGAGGGGGCTTGTAGACTGTAATGTGTTGGAAGCCCTGCCACAGCCTTCGTGGGTCTTTGTCGCTCTTGAAGTGGCTGTCCAGTTTTTGTGCATACAGCCTCTTCGCTTCTTTGATCCCCTTTCACAGGTTTTTCCTTGCCAGACTGTAAGGTGCAGTATTCCCACATTTGAAGGCTTTGTTCCGAGCCCTCAGCAAAGAGTGAACCTCCCCGGTTAGCCATGGTTTTTGGTTAGCTTGCTTCCTGATGGTTTTGACCACTGTCTCATCATGTATACACTTATTGTGTTACGGCTGGGGCAGCAGTCGTGTGGTGGAGTTAAATGAGGACCCAAGTTGCAGACGGTGTTGGAGATGCGAGTGAGGTTTTATTTACAGTGAACAAACCAAGGCGAGGGCAGAACTAAACATAAACCTAAACTGGAAAAACTAATAGACAAACCTGAAAACATAAGGACAGTGGGGAATACACAGATGACACAAAGAAGGCTGGGCAGAGAGAGGCAGAGTAAAACTGATAAACATGGAGAAACACAGAGTAATGCATACGATGCAACAAGGAGCACAGACTGACACCCACTATATACACACACACACACACACACACACACACACACACAAGGTAATCAGGAAAAGGGACACAGGAGGGGACACAGCTGGAACTAATGGGCATAACGAGACACAGACCTACAAAGTAAAACAGGAAACTCAGATTGTTTTATAAGACAAACTCGGGGACATGAACAGAGCACAGAGGACAGACACAGGTAGGGCTGATAAAACACTAAAGCACTAAACACAAGAACCAAACCCTAAGAACTAATACAAAATGAGAATTAACATAAAACATAAGATGATACCAAAGTGAACACAAAACGCTGGGTCAACGACCCAGGATCATGACATATTGATATAGTCGATGACAGACACAGTATTCCTGGAGGTCAGTGATGTTGTTATATGTTGCAGCCTCTCTGAAGATTTCCCACTGGGTGGTCGCAGACAGTGCTTGACGCAGTGATGACCTTCTTGCCATATTGCTATATTATCTGTTATTAACCTCTGTCTCTCTTCCACAGCATGTCTTTATCCTGTTTTCCTTCTCTCACCCCAACCGATCGCAGCCGATGGCCCCGCCCCTCCCTGAGCCTGGTTCTGCCGGAGGTTTCTTCCTGTTAAAAGGGAGTTTTTTCTTCCCACTGTCGCCAAAGTGCTTGTTCATAGGGGATCATATGATTGTTGGGCTTTTCTCTGCATCTACTGTCCAATATAAAGTGCCTTGAGGCGACTTTTGTTGTGATTTGGCGCTATATAAATAAAATTGAATTGAATGGAATGAAGAGAGGGCCTGAGCTGTCAACTGATCATCACCTGGTGGGGAGTTGGATCAGGTGATGGGGTAGGGCGCTGGACAGACCTGGCGCACCTAAAACTATAGTAAGGATTTGCTGGGAGTTCCTAGGAGAGGCCCCAGTCCGCGAGATCTTCAACACACACCTCCGCATACCTTCAGCAGCATTTTGAGGGAGATTGGGGACACTGAGTCTGAATGGTCCATGTTCAGCACCTCCATTGCCGAAGCCGCTGCATTGAGCTACATTCACAAGGTGGTTGGTGCCTGTCGTGGTGGTCACCCCGAACCAAATGGTGGACACCAGAAGTGAAGGGAACCACCAAGCTAAACAAGGAGTCCTATTGGGTTTGGTTAGCCCGTGGGACTTCAGAGGCAGCTGATGGGTACTGACAGGCCACGCAGAACACAGCTCGGGGAGTGGTTGAAGCAAAAAGTCAAGTGTGGGAGGAGTTCGGAGAGGCCATGGAAATGTAAATAGTTAATTTCTGTATTATATGATTTATATATTACGTTTTATGTGGAGTGAATAAATAAAAGTATATTTACCATGGCCCCTAGAGACAAAGCACGTACAAACCCCGAAGCACTTAAAAACTCCAAAACAGGTAAAAACTCAGAAACACGTAAAAACTCCAAAACACGTAAAATGTCATGGTTGGCTGTGTGGCAGGCAGGCAGGAGTGGCGGACCCAAAATGCAGGACTCTTTGGAAACTAGATTTAAACTGAAAACGCAGCTTTATTGCTGGACAAAACTTCAACATAAAATAAAACTCACAAAAGCAAACAAAACTCTAAACTGAGGTGCAGGAGGACTGGAAATCATGAACACACAGAAAGTTGAGGTTACGACGCGACGGGGAGCACAGGAAAACACAGGGCTAGAGTCAGAGTCAACCAAAACAAAGTCCACTGACCGTTCAGGAGGCCGGCCTGGGGGCAGACAGCACAGGAGTCCAAACAGTTCAGGTGGCCGACCCGGGGCCAGCAACGGGAACAAAACGGGGTCCGGAAGCCGACCGCGTGGATGGCAGTGGCGGCAAGGAAGCAGGTCTGAAGGCCGGCCGCGCAGAAGACAGTGATGGCGGCGATGACAGAGCTGATCCGGGGGCCGGCCGTGCGGAGGGCAGTGGCGGCGACGCTGGGGAAGGAGACGACAGTGCTGATTTGGAGGCTGCCCACGACGACGATAACATCTGGCAAGAGGCCCAGAAAGTGGCCGGCGATGCTGAGGTGGCAGTTGGGGACCTGAAGACTGCGGGCCAGACGAGGCGGAAGTGGAGGGTGGACCAGGCGACGTGGATGAAGCTGCTGCTGCTGCAGGCGGCATGGATAAAGCTGCTGCAGACGGCGTGGATGAAGCTGCTGCTGCTGCTGCTGCAGGCGGCGTGGATGAAGCTGCTGCTGCTGCTGCTGCAGGCGGCGTGGATGAAGCTGCTGCTGCTGCTGCTGCTGGCGGCGTGGATGAAGCTGCTGCTGCTGCTGCTGCTGGCGGCGTGGATGAAGCTGCTGCTGCTGCTGCTGCTGGCGTGGATGAAGCTGCTGCTGCTGCTGCTGCTGGCGTGGATGAAGCTGCTGCTGCTGCTGCTGGCGTGGATGAAGCTGCTGCTGCTGCTGCTGCCGTGGATGAAGCTGCTGCTGCTGCTGCTGCCGTGGATGAAGCTGCTGCTGCTGCTGCTGCCGTGGATGAAGCTGCTGCTGCTGCTGCTGCCGTGGATGAAGCTGCTGCTGCTGCTGCTGGCGTGGATGAAGCTGCTGCTGCTGCTGCTGGCGTGGATGAAGCTGCTGCTGCTGCTGCTGGCGTGGATGAAGCTGCTGCTGCTGCTGCTGGCGTGGATGAAGCTGCTGCTGCTGCTGCTGGCGTGGATGAAGCTGCTGCTGCTGCTGCTGGCGTGGATGAAGCTGCTGCTGCTGCTGCTGCTGCTGCTGCTGCTGCAGGCGGCGTGGATGAAGCTGCTGCTGCTGCTGCTGCTGCTGCAGGCGGCGTGGATGAAGCTGCTGCTGCTGCTGCTGCTGCTGCAGGCGGCGTGGATGAAGCTGCTGCTGCTGCTGCTGCTGCTGCAGGCGGCGTGGATGAAGCTGCTGCTGCTGCTGCTGCTGCAGGCGGCGTGGATGAAGCTGCTGCTGCTGCTGCTGCTGCAGGCGGCGTGGATGAAGCTGCTGCTGCTGCTGCTGCAGGCGGCGTGGATGAAGCTGCTGCTGCTGCTGCTGCTGCAGGCGGCGTGGATGAAGCTGCTGCTGCTGCTGCTGCTGCAGACGGCGTGGATGAAGCTGCTGCTGCAGGCAGCATGGATGCTGCATTTGGTGGATCCGGTGGTGGCTGAACGGTCTCGCCAGAACCGTCAGTAGACATGAGGACGTGCTGGCTGGGTCCTCCCGGACCCCCAGCTGACGAGCCAGGAGGCTGGACGGGCTTCTCGGGCCCTCCAGCTGGCGAGACAGGAGGCTGGACGGGCTCCTTGGGCCCTCTAGTGGAGACAGGAGTCTGAAGCGGCCCCTCGGACCCTCCAGCGGAGACAGGTTGCTGAACGGGCCCCTCGGACCCTCCAGCGGAGACAGGGAAGTGCTGGCCGGGCTCTCCAGAACCCCCAGCGGATGAGGCAGGTGGCGGCGTGGGAGTCGCGGAGTGCGGGATGGACTCATCCGGGCTTCCAGCAGGAGCTGGTGTAGAGCCAGAGGGTATAGGGACCCCTGGCTGAATGTGTAGAGGACCAGGTGAGTGAGTGTGTAGAGGACTAGGGGACTGAATCGCTACAGGAGACACCAGGAGCTGAGCTACTTGATGCTGTACTGAAGTATGAACTGGTGGGAGAGCTGATGCCTGAGCTGCAGTTTGTAGTGGCAGTTGTGGTGAAGGTGGAGCTGGTGATTGAGTGAATGCCTGAGGAGCAGGAGTCTGAACTGGGGGCAGCCAAACGGGCCTCCGGCTGGGCAGCTAACTGCACTACCTCAGTGGAGCTTTTAAATGACTCGGGAAATGCTGACTCTTCAGTCTCTAGCGGTCCAGAGTCTGCTGAGGGAGGACACTCAGACTCTGGGGAGGCAATGGAGAATGTTTCAATATCTGCAACATTACCACTTGAAGTCTTCAAATGAGTGTCAGTAGTCCAAGAAACAAAACATTTGGGCACACACTGAACAGTCTCTTGAGGTGGCATTTCAGAGAATAAAGCAGTCTTAATGCTCTCAGAGCTGAGGTTAATTGTCTCTGGAGTAGAAGATGCAGCTTTAGCTGATACAAGGTTAACAGGTTCAGATGGAGCAGAAGAAACATAGTCCTTTTTATTGTTATGCCCAGAAGGAGTGCGGGGAGAACTGTCGTGGTTACTCACAGCTGCTGATTGCTCTGGGGAGGGGCTGGAGTGCGGCTGTAGCGAGGAATGGTCATGGCGCCGGTGCCGCTTCCTCCTGGAAGTGGGAGTGCAGACTGCAGAGGAGAACGGTAATGGCGGAGAGGCCGACTCCTCATTTTGCGACCACATGGCCGTAAGGAAAGAGGCTGGCAAGCAATAGCCGGAGCAGACTGGAGTCTGTAGTTTACTCTGTTGACGCAGCTTTATTGCTGGACAAAACTTCAACATAAAATAAAACTCACAAAAGCAAACAAAACTCTAAACTGAGGTGCAGGAGGACTGGAAATCATGAACACACAGCAAGTTGAGGGTACGACGCGACAGGGAGCACAGGAAAACACAGGGCTATATACACAGGGGAGTAATCAGGGAATGGGCAACAGGAGGGAGACACAGCTGGGAGAAATTAGGCTAAAGAGACAGGGGAGCGGTAAAGCTGAACACATTGACATGAGACATGAACTTTCAAAGTAAAACAGGAAATCAGAAACAAGTCACAAAAACACAAACTTGACACCGAGAGAATGACAGAAAGAAATTGGCACATAAAACAGAGGCAGTGACCTAAACTAAAGGCCAGAACCCCAACTAACATAAAATGCACAAAACCAAGAATACCCCTTAATACAAAATCAAACCAGCACAACTCCAAAAACCCAAACAAATCATATAATTAGAAAAACAAAACAGAAACAGCTGGGTCAAAATTGACCCAGAACCGTGACATAAAAACTCCGAAGCACGTGCAAAACACAACAGAGGTGCTCCAGGATGTTAGGCGCAGTGATGAGCTTTTGTTACCTAGTGGCTACACATGCCAGGAAGTACCAACAACCGGATTTGGTGTGTGATAGTAGAATAGAATAGAATAGAATAGAATAGAATAGAATAATCCTTTAATTGTCCCACAAGGGGAAATTTGGTTGTAACAGCAGCCAAAAAGACACATATACAAACAAACAGTGCACAGGACACAAAACAGAAACATACACAATTTTTCTTACATATTTACATTAAGGACAATGGTTACTATATACAGAGTATTGTACAGTTATTAAATAAAATAAAAATAACTACAGATAAGAGGCAAACCAGGTTGTAGTGCGAATCGGTTAATTAACTTATTGCAGTTACAGCACTGGTGTAAACATCTATGTTTGTTGGGAGCAGTTCAGATTGTACAGTCTGACAAGTGCAGGGAGGAAGGACCCGCAGAAACGCTCCTTCATGCATCTAGGATGCAGCAGTCTGTCACTGAAGCAGCTCTGCAGTTCAGCAACATTTACATGCATGGGGTGGGAGACTGTCCATCAGAGATGTTATTTTGGCCAGAGTCCTTCTGTCTCCCACCACCTGCACTGGGTCCAGGGTGCATCCCAGAACAGAGCTGGCCTTCCTGATGAGTTTATCTAACCTCTTCCTCTCAGCTGCCGATGAACTGCTGCTCCAACATACCACACTGTAAAAAATGACAGATGGCACCACAGAGTAATAGGTCTTTAAAAGCGCTTCCTGTTCTCCAAATGACCTCAGCTGCCTCAGCAGGTAGAGTCTGCTCTGACCCTTCCTGTAAAGAGCATGAGGATTGTGGCTCCAGTCCAGCTTATTATTCAGGTGAACACCCAGGTACCTATACGAGTCCACTATCTCAATGTCCACTCCCTGGATGTTCACTGGTGTTAGTGTGGTGGGTCTGTGTCTCCGGAGTGTTGTGGAAGTTTTCCATTAAATAAAGCCTGCAGACGAGCGGTGAGCGGTAGCTAACATTCTTTAATCCAAACACACAAAGAACAGAAAACCAAGTTGGTGGAGAGCCTACATGACCGCGGGGCAGGTCAGCAGAGTCTCACTGAGCCTAGCATGGCTCTCAGTTAAATACCTTCTCCAGGAACAAAAGGCAGTACACAGCTGTTTCACACCTTAAGGTTCACACTCCCTTGCTACCTCCCAGAGTCCTCGAAGAGACAAAAGACTCTTCCAGTGGCGTGGTCTGCTTCCAACTTCCTTACTACACCCCTACCATTTGTCTTACAGTATGGGTGTCAGACATGTTAAAATCCAGTGGCACCAAGGCATTATACAATAAAATAATGTGATTAATACATAAGTAAAAGAAATTCCTATACAGGAGGTCCACCACCAACTCCTTGGTTTTCCCAGTGTTGATCAGCAGGTGGTTGTCTCTCAGAAGTCGTGGCTGGATGGTGTTGAAAGCACTGGAGAAATCAAAGAACATGATCCTCACAGTGCTTCCAGGCTTCTCCAGGTGAGTGAGAGCTCGGTGCAGGAGGTAGATGATGGCGTCCTCCACCCCAATGGCAGGCTGGTAAGCAAACTGCAGCGGATCCAATGAAGACCTCACCAGGGGGGGCAGATGGTTTAGAACCAACCTCTCGAGGGTCTTCATCAGATGCGATGTCAGGGATACCGGCCTGTAGCTGCTGAGGTCCTTGGGATGGGAGGTCTTTGGTACCGGTACCACACAGGAGGACTTTCACAGCTGTGGTACTTTCCCCAGTGACAGGCTCAGGTTGAACAGATAACCTAGGATGCCACACAGTTCATCTGCGCAGCATCTCAGGAGCCTGGAGCTGATATGCTTTCAATTGTGTAATTTAAGTGATCTAGGTAGCTCTGTTTTGGAAGTTCAGTTAATGCTAGAAATTGTCACAAAACGGCCGGAGGCTGAGCACCAAAAATCAAACCCACGTGCAGGAAACCCAAGGCGGAGGCAGAGTAAAGGGTTTAACAAAGGTTTATTGACTAACACCAAAATGACGTTCACGTTAGTACTTGATTTAAGGCTTGATATATGGGGCGTGAGGGTCTTGGCCAGGGGAGAGGGATAAGCAAGGGGACAGGTCCAAGAAAGCAACGGCAGCTGCTGGTGATTAGGTACGTATTGGAAGAGAGGAGAGCAGTGTTAGAGCGGTAGCCAATGAGGAGTTCTGGAGAGAGTGGAAGCTATTAAAATCTTCGTCTTACTGTGCAGGTGGGAGATGGAAGCGTTGAGGGAGAGGTGGTGCGGTCCAGGTGGGTTAGGTGGTGTGTGGCAGCTGTCCTGAGTGGTGAAGGTCCCGAGGTGGTGTAAGGGCAGGAGGGCAGGCAGGTGAGGCAAGGAGATGATTCTGAGAGCTGGCAGGTTAACCAGATTTCCAAGATGAGTGGTCCAGTGTGATGGAGTTTTCCTGGAGTAACTAGAACACGAGATTACAAGGTTAGTAGAGCACTTGAGATTCATAAACATGAAGCATGAGGCCTGGTTACCAACATAGGGTAGTTGACAAACTGGCGAGGAAGCAGTGTCAGCAAGCAGCTTAAATCTCCAACCTGATTGCCTCAATCAGCTTCAGGTGAGGGAGGCTGTAGGCCCTGCCCATGGGTGGATACCAGGGAGGTCCAGACCTTGAATGGAATTTTACAGCCACACACCCAGACCATGACAGAAATGTGTTTTGGATTTTGTATGTTCTTATATATTTATATATAAACATAAATAAATAAAACCGTTTTTTTTTTTTTACATTAGTAATTCCTTTTGTGCATAATTTTATGTTCTTGTTAATCATAAATTAATTGCAGCAACAAAACAACCTGAAGAGCCGTTTTGGAGCTGAAAGAGACGGCTCTTTTCAGTGAGCTGAGCCGAAAGAGCTGGCTCTCTGAAAAAAGCCGGAAATCCCATCACTAGCACCTCATTTCTAAGGCCAAGCGCTATATTCTGAATAATGACCTGGAAAAAACGTATTCACGCATTCGTGACTTCCAGGTTGGGTTACTACAGCTCTTATTACATTGGCCTTTTCTCCTCCCTTCTCCTTAGATTGTAGACTCTCCAGAATGCTGTGGCACGCCTTTTGAAGGTTGCAGGAAATTTTCTTCCATTACTCCTGTTCTTGCTGACTTGCACTGGCTGCCAGTTAAATACCGTATTCAATTTAAAATACTACTCTTCACTTATAAAATTATCAATGATTTGGTGCTGAGCTACCTCAATGAGTGTCTTTGATTACACACTCCTGTCAGGGCACTTAGATTTGCTACCCAACTTCTTCTGGAGCAACCTCGTTCTCGGCTTAAGTCTTGGGGCGACTGTGCATTTGCTGTAGCTGCCCCAGTCTTATGGAACAATCTTCTTGTTGCGTCTGACTCTATGCCATTGTTTGAATCACGGCTAAAGACTTATTTATTTAATCTTGCTTTTCCACCTAGCTTTTTCGTGTGTTTTATAAATAAAGTTTATTATTATTATTTGCATTGGGTGAATGCTGAGTATTTGTATATATGTGCACGGGGGTGGAAATGCACATTTGTGTCTCTGTGTGCCTGTCTGTCTGTGTCCATATGTCAGGTCAGGTCTTAGACTCCACCTCTCTGGGAACATCTCAGGCCCTCCAAAGTATGGAAGCCTATCTCCCCTCATCACACCGCCTGCCAGTGGCTGGTGTCCTCAGGCGTCAGTGTGTTGGTGGTTCTTGGTGTCCGGGGCTCAGGTATGTACCAGCTCACTGCCTGTGACTGCTTGGCAAAGCCTGGCGCCCGTGGCTCAGTTAGGCCTCTTCCGGGGAGTGGGGGGCCCTCAGGCCTCTGGGCCTGCAGCTCGGTTCACTTTGGCACAGCTGGCTGCCGGCAGAGCCCGTGGGCACACGACTGCAACCCCCTCTGGCCTCTGCTCCGTGGCTGCTGGGGGACCCCTCATTTGGGGCTCTTCTCAGCTCTTCCCAGGAGGGTGGCACAGATGCCTCTCCGGTGGTCCTCAGGTTCTCGTACTCTGGGGCCTGGATTTCCTCCATGTCTGCCTAATGCCCTGGGGGACGGGGCTATGGCTCCCCACACACTCCTCTAACAGAACGCTACATGGAGAAGCCTTTTGAATACAAGCACGCTGATCCACACAGGTGTGCACAGTTCATAGACACAAATTACACCTTTCTTGGCTGCTACCTCAAAGCACTGCGCTGTGCGCTGTCAGTCCTGTGTGCTGAACAGCAACATTCAATATTTAATATTTACTGTTATTTACACTTAACTAGATTAATGCGATGGTGTTGTGTTTATTATTTTGCTCTCTTTTTTTGCTTGTTTTCTTTTTTTTTCTTTTCTTTCTCTCAACAGGCGATCTGGGAGATTTTTTCTTTTTAAGTGCCCTTTCTTACTGTCCCTCTTCCCCTCTGTTTTTCTTTTCTTTCTTTCTTTCTCTCCCTTTTCTTATCCTCCAGCCATGTCTGTCCCATCTGTAACAACTGAAAATAAAATAAAATGCTGGAAAGGATACTCCATCTGTTAGTCGAACCTCAGATACAGGAGGAACAATGCAGTTTGGCATGGAGGAGATCGGGTCTTTGCGGTTGCATCACTTGGACACTGGAATAACTTACCAATTGATAGGAGATAAATGGATTCCGCACAAAGACGTAAATACAAAGCGCGGATTTGAAGCATCAAAATCTGAGATATTGGCATTCTGTAAACTTTCATCCCCGACGGCGTGTCTGTGTACATGCTGTCGGGGCTGAAAGTTGACATCTCACAGATTCTGAGCTGTAGGTTTTTTCACTCTCTAACCAAAATTTACTGAACCAGGAGCAAAAGAAGATTAAAGCTACACTTCACATTTGATAAACATCGTCATTAATTCCTTCTTACCTTTGCTGTTTTCCTCTAACACACGAGCAAATTTTACAGCAAGTGCAGCAGTAAATGTACTGATGGTACATTTTACTGCACTTGTACATCTTGGAAGATTGTGTTGAATCAGCCTATGCATGACCTCTGTTACCTAAGCACTTCCCACCAGGGCTCCCAATGTTCTCAGTACTGCTAAATCTCCTGGGCACCTAGGAATTCCCATTCACCACAAAATGCAGTAAAGTTTGTTTTTTTTTCCTTTTAAATCTTTGTACATGTTCATGAAATGATGGTAATCTACAGATAAGTGTGTAAAGCTTAGTCATTTGAGCTCACTGATCCAGACATGTTTTAAAGTATTCATGATAACTTCATAAGAGCAGTCCTACTGTCAAATCATCAAGTGTATGAAGGCTTTCTTAAACATCATCAAACTTTTATGGAGACTTTTTGTACATCTTCATTTATGCTGTTTTTCTTCACCGTGTTCTGATCTTAAACCGGTTTATCCAGCTGATAAAAATGGTGTCATGGTCTGGGTGAGTCACAGTAATTTTCCACAGTCCCTGCTGTCGTCCTCTAGGCAGAGTCTTCATCAATCCTAAGACTAATGAAGCCGGTTGTATTTAAGACCAGCATTCACAACCAGCCTTCGCCAGAATGTCTGCTAACCTACTGGTTCTCAATTCACTCTCTCTAAGACTTCATAGTTCATGTTCATTCATCCTAGGCTCATTCCTAGCTTTTGCACCTGTAAATATTACTATCACAACATGATTGTAAATAAAACTTTTGTTCACTTCATTCTTAGCGAGACCTGAAAATTAAAAGAAAGCTGTTTTCTTGTTACACAATAGGTTTATTAAATAATTGTTATACCTGGATATGATTACATTTTTATTTCACAAGTACCTGATTCTTTACTTCCACACTGGAATAATCATTTTTTTATTGAAATTAAATAAAGTAAATGAAACACACAAAAGAACAGAATTCAAATATCAGAAACATTTCATATATGGAGTTAAACATGAATCATTGTTTCAACAATATATTTATTGTTGTCATAAACAGACAAGAAGACAACAACAAACTGCTCCTCCCATTCAACACATGTCAGTCCATATCCCAGCAAACTAAATCATCTCGATTTACACACATCAAATAGAAACATGAATCACTTGTAATGATTAGAAACTTGATAGAATTTCAAATCTAGTTGGGGAGTCATTCAGTGAGAAACAGTGAAATGATTTTCCATGTGAAAAGGTGGACAGCAGAAACAGAAAGAAACAGTGAGAACTAAAAGAGAAACAAAGAGCTTTGGAACAACGAGGCAGCAGGAGGACAGCTGCAGTTTAACAGCTTCAATTCACTGACAGGAAACACCATTAGAAACATCATCATCCTCAACTCATCTGCTCCACTGACACTGACACCTTCAACGGCAACAACTTCACTTTACCATCATGGTAAATGGCCTGTATTTATATAGCTCTTTTATGGTCCCTAAGGACCCCAAAGCGCTTTACATATCCAGTCATTCACCCATTCACACACACATTCATACACTGGTGATGGCAAGCTACGTTGTAGCCACAGCCACCCTGGGCGCACTGACAGAGGCGAGGCTGCCGGACACTGGCGCCACCGGGCCCTCTGACCACCACCAGTAGGTGGTGGTCAGAGGGTGAAGTGTCTTGCCCAAGGACACAACGACCGAGACTGTCCAAGCCGGGGCTCGAACCGGTAACCTTCCGATTACAAGGCGAACTCCCAACTCTTGAGCCACGATCGCCCTGTACATCATTGCTAATATGTGGAAACATCCTGTGAGTGAAAGTGTGTGTGAAGGTGTGTATGTGTGTGTTAGTATCAGGATCAGAGAACGACAGCTTTCCTCTGTTCCAGTCCAGATTCACTCTGATCTTCTGGAGCTTCTTCTCTACTGAGAGAGCAGTGACAGGAGCTGATGGTGAGTGTGCTGAGTATTTACACTGATAGAACAATATTCCCCACAATCCAGACAGTATGCTTTCCTTTCTCTCCATAGACTCTGCAAATACACCCTGTACCCACCGTGTACTGTCTCCAACTTCAACATCCCAGCTGTGAGTCCCTGACTTAAAGCCCTCAGAGCCCAGGACTGAGCAGGAATAATCAAATCTCTCTGGATTATCAGGAAGCTGCTGCCTCTCTACTTGTCTTCTCACACTGGTCAGATCTTCAGACAGGATGAGGTTTGCATGAGCAGTGTTTGGGTCCAGAATGAGAGGAGTGTAGGAGACCATGTCCTTCATGTTGTTCCAGATGTTGAAGGTCAGGTTGCCCAGGTGTTTGGCCTGGTCTATCAGAGCTCCTGAGGGCAGCTGTGGATCATCCAGCAGGGGGCAGCGCTGGACTCTTTCCACTGCAGCCTTGTAGTTGTGCAGGAAAGAGACATCTTTAGCTCTCAGCTCCTCCTCTGTGGCTCTGACTGTGTCTGAAAGAGCTGCTATCTCTCTGCTCAGAGCCTCCATCTTCTCCTTCATCATCCCACTCTTCTACGCCTCTTCCTCCCTCAGTGCAGCCAGCCTGTCCGCCTCTTCCTCTGCTAGAAACTGGTGAAGTTTCTTAAACTGCTCCTTAATCTGCCTCTCTGTGTGTCGGGCCTGGACCTTAATGTATTCTGCTGTTTGATCAAACTTCACTTGAACTTCTTCGCAAACCTTTAACTTCTTCTTTAAGGGCTCCAGAGTTTCCTGAAGTTCCTTCTTGTGTTGTCGTGCAACTTCATCGATGGGTCTGAATCTGTGATTGGTGTGTCTTTCTGAGGCACAGCAGACGACACACACTGGCTGCTGATGGTCCAGACAGTCTGAGTATGTCCTGGGGGTGCAGACAGCAGAGATCCTCCTGTGATCTGGAAGCCATTGAGTCTGTGAGTGAAACTGAAAACAGCAGACAGGAAGTACAGTCAGTCCTGGCTCCCCTCCCTCCTCTACTACCTTCACTGAAACTTCCTTTGAGTCGTGTTTTTGCTCAAACTCACATTCAGTGTGTGGAGCGTCAGCAGCTTGAAGCAGCAGTGTTGGAGTTTTCCACTTTTCTCTCCTGTAGCTGGACTCACTCAGAGGAAGCTGCTAGTTTGGTCTGAACTCAGTCTGATAGCCTGTGCGTCTCTCTTAGATGAGGAAGAACAACAGCCTGTTTCCTGGTTTGCTGCATTTGATAACCATGAGGGAAGGAGAAAAATGTTGCTTCACCTGTAACTCAGGTGTGTTTCATTCCAGAGTTAAACTGTAATCCTGTCACAAGCTAACAAGCTACAAAATAGATTTTGCTCCATTTTAGCTGCACAGGTCACAGAATGAAACCTTTTCTGAAGCTGAGAAAATAAAATGTTACTCAGTTGTGCAGCTGTTTAGCAGCTTTTATTTTAGACTTTCACTAGCTGGGCCCATATCCTCATTTTAGGTTTGGCAGCATGTTTTAGTAGACAACAGCAAGTGGCTTAAACAAGAACTGAGCTACGGTTTGGGGAACTGGCGGCAGCTCCCTTGATCAGCCAGATCCCCACGAATGCATCCCCTACAAGCTGTAAGAACTGTGTGTTACAAAGGTCAAAGACCTCTGCGGTAATATAATTGGTAGGCAGGCTGGTGAAGATAAGTAGCCCCTTGCCTCAATAAGATGGTCTAGGATTGTGGACGACTATACAAAATTAGGAAGAATTGGCAGGAGAAGAGATCAAAGAAAATTCTGGACAATTAAAGACCTCTATAGATGAATGAGGGGAACCCTCAATTAGGTAGAAACATGGCTTAACTCTGAATTGAAACAGTGACGTATGCTGGAAATTTGAGACTTGTGGTAATGGCTTGATTGTTCATAAACATTTACGTGAGCTTGTCTTAGATTAGAAGACAGAGAGGGGGTACCTGGCTGCTTAATTTACTTTTGGTAAGGTAGCGATAACTACTGTGCCGATTTCTGAAACAAACAAAGGTGATGGTGAGCAGTTTTGGAAGGGTTGGCTGACTTGAAAGAATGATTAGAGGAGAACTGCCTTCTATAATGATAACCCCCAAAACCGGCAGAGAGCCGAGTACAATATCACCAATCTGAACGACTGAACCTCATAGAAAATGATAATGCCATTTGGGATATTGTCAGAACCAAATGCAACACAAGGCAGAGTTCAGATGTATTAAAAGGAGTCTTAGAGGGCAGAACCTGGCCCTGGAGGGATGGTAGGACGATAACTGGCCACCCAGTGCCGATAAATTGTTTTGGGGGTTTTTTTTGGCAAATGATAGATTTCAGAAGCTGCCAGTCCAGTGCCGGAAAAGTGAGTTGTTGTGTTATGTGTAGGAAGGTTAGGGAAGAGAGAACCTGGTGCAACTGGTGGACCTTTTATTACTGGACAATGAAAGGTAAAAGACACAAAGACCTCCAAGTCATTAACTTGCCCATTCCAGCTCCTACAACCAAATGCAAACAGTAGGGAAGAGGGTACGCTCAACCCAAGCTAGCAAGAATTATCTATTCATGCTAGCATAGACTGTCCCCATAACAACTATGTGACACACGTACTACACATTTACAGCATTTAGCAAAGACAGGCACAATGATCACAGTAATTGAACTAAAAAAACGCACATTCAGAAACGTCAGGGTCGCTAATATTATATGTGTGTTGTACAGTGTCTGGAAAGAAATGAAACCAAACTCTCCCACAGGGGAGTTGTAGAAAAGGGGAGAGGCCAAAGGGGCACACTGTATTTATAGGGTTGCACCAAAGAAGAAGAAGAACAATGAGGAGGGGCTCTAACTGATAATGGGGGTCTCCAAATTCATGGAGTGCATCCCCCTGACGCTGCATTTGTAGGCCGATTACGTCACAGCAACGCGCCAACGGCTGTCCAAAGTCGTAGACTCCTCCGAATGCAGCCGACAAATGCGTCCTCCTTTTCCCCAAATTTGAAGGATGGGTCGGGTGTATCCTTTGTGGCCCACCATATCCCAGAATTCATAGCGTGGCCCAGCCAGTTCCAGTTTCCAACAATGGCGGCAGCTACTTAGTTTTAATATTACTCTTATTACTCTTTCTGGGTCACAAAATAAACTTTTAACATATTTTCAGGCGAGAATGTAGATGTGGGAGGTGGGTCCAAAGACATGCAGTTTGAGGGGATAGGTTAATTGGATAATCCAAATTGTCACTAGGTGTGAATGTGTGAGTGAATGTGAGCGTGAATGGTTGTCTGTCCCTGTGTGTTGGCCCTGCGACAGACTGGCGACCTGTCCAGGGTGTACCCCGCCTCTCGCCCTATGACAGCTGGGATAGGCTCCAGCGCCCCCCGCGACCCTGGAAAGGATAAGCGGAAGCGAATGGATGGATGGGTGGAATGTAGATGTGTAAACTTCAAATATCTGATCGGTTTATCAAGACATCACAGTCGTGCAAAAGTGCTCCGATGTTTTCGGAGATGTCTGTTATCCACCAGCTCGATAGCTAGCCGGGAGCTCGAAGGTCACTAGAGCCACCGAGAACGGCAAACTCCCGGCACATCATTTTCAGTTCACCGTGGTCTTTCGCTACTCAGGTTAAACGTAATATATAAGTCACTTAGACAACCTAAAAATGTTGTTTGGCTTTCTTCTGTGTTTTATTTGTTCGTGAGTAAATCGGTTTGGCTGAGAGTAAAGTTATTAGATTAGATTAGATAAAATAAACCTTTATTAATCCCCCGGGTGGGTTTTTGCAAACGATAGATGGCGAAGATCTGGCATACTAAAGGCAGAAGAGTTCCCTGCTGCTTTTGCAATGATAGATGCAGAGAAAGAGAGAGAAAGAATCTTGCCTCCCAGTGCCGAGAGGGTTCACTGTTGCTTTGAAATATAAAGAATCAATGCGGACAAACAAGCATCCCAGTGGTAGAAAAATGCCGCATTTGCGAAAGAGGGATAGAAGGAAGGGAAACTGGCATCCCAGGACCAGTGTGTGGAGCATCAGGAGCTTGAAGCAGCAGTGTTGGAGTTTTCCACTTTTCTCTCCTGTAGCTGGACTCACTCAGAGGAAGCTGCTAGTGTTAGATTTGTATTGTTGATTGTCATTTATGCTTAGAAATATCTACTCATATATGCTTAGAGTTTTATAATCAATGTCATGGTGGTAGAGGTTTGATCCTTAGTAGTCTATGGAGACTCTGTGTGCCTCCCAGAGCACTCTGGCATGCACACACAACTTAAGGTCAGGAGAGAGGTTCTCTTGCTGATTTATGGTATAGCAAACACACGTATATCTGTTTTACTCTAAGTGCCTTTTGTTTACATGAACTGCTGGACTTCCAGATATAGAACTTTGCCTACTCATGTCTTGCTTTTGCTGTGTAATTAAATTGTCTTCAACGTTCCAGCGAATAGGTTTAAGCTACAAACCTATCAGCTAGTTTGGTCTGAACTCAGTCTGATCGTCTCTCTTTACCTCCCTGTTTCCTGTATTATCTTTGTCTTTATACCAAGCTTCTTATTAAATTCATGCACACACCGATCTCTGCTCCGATTCCACTTTATTTTCTTTTTCCATTTTTTCCGGTGCTTCTTGCTCGCCGGTAAAATACTCTGCAGCAACACAGTGCCATCTAGTGGCTGATGCATAGGTCAACAAGTTACATCTCCCTTCTTTAAAAAAAAGAACAAAACAACAAAGCAACTCAGGCTTGTAAAATCTGTCAAGCAACTGAAATTACAGGAATAAACATCCTGAGCAACATCCATTAATATCATAGCATTCGGCTCAGTACTGGCTACATCATTACCATAATAAACAGATGCATTTAGTGACATCATTGGAACAACAAACATGCAAACAGCTGTTTTTTTGTTTTGTTTTGTTTTTTTAGGGCAGCGATCCACCTGCACCCTTTACAATATTACAGGTCCAAGACCTGTCTTGGTTTAGTAACACGCCCATATCGAGTTGTGTATCTGGGTGTTGTCTTTATCAGGGAGCTCCACAGGTGGGGGCTGAGAAACCACAGCGCTGTCATTGCTGTTGACTGTCGGTTGAATGAACTCCTCACCTCCTAGGCTGTTTCTGCCTTTGCTGAGGTGTCGGCGGTTACGGCGATAAACTTGTCCTGTATCTGTGGTTATGTTGTAGCTTCTGGACGTGTCTGCACAACTCGTGGCCACAGCTGGTTTCCAGGAACCATCTTGTTGACGGAACCGGACTGGTGTGCCAGGATATAGTTGAGGCAGAGTTCGGGCTGCTCTGTTGAAATAAGTCTGCTGGCGCTGCTGGCAGACTTCTCTCCTCTCACGCACTCTTTGCTGGCAAACTACTTGTGGTTCTAGCTGTTTTGGTGGGGTGTTCCGGTATTCTAATAGGCTCAAGTAGGGATCCTTATATTCAGCTTTGGCCTTGTCCAGTAGTTTTTTTGCTGTCTGGACCGTCTTTTTGGCTAGGGCGTTGCTCTGTGGGTAATGGGGACTAGTAGTGGTGTGGGTGAAACTCCATGACTTTGCGAACTGTTGGAAATTACTTGAAGCATAGCACGGGCCGTTGTCACTAATCACTGACTCTGGAATACCATGCCTGGCCATGGCTGACTTTAGTTTGCGGATCACTGCTTCTGCAGTGCAGCAGTGCAGTCTTTCCAACTCGAAGAACCTACTATAGTAATCTACAATGATGATGTAGCCTTCCGTGTTCCAAGTAAACAGATCAGTTGCTATAACCTGCCATGGTCTTTCTGGTACAGCAGGAGTTCCTTGGGGTTAGCAGTTTGTCTTTCCTGCCATGTGCTGCAGGCTCCAACTGCTTCCTCAATCTGCTTTCCCATGCCTGGCCAAAACAGAAGGTCTCTGGCTCTGTTTTTACTCTTTTCTATGCCCATATGGCTGGAGTGAATCCGATCTATCATGTCCTTTCGGAACCTTTTTGGGATGATCATTTTCTCTCCTTTAAACATGATCCCATCTATCAGTGAGATCTCATCCCTGTGGTTCCAAAACTCCTGGATGTTAGGCGGACATTGAGACCTTTCATCCGGCCATCCACCCAATGTGGTCCTTCTCAGAGTGTCGAGTTGAGGGTCCTGGCCTGTTTCGGTTCTTATCTCTGAGAGTCTCTGATCACTGACAGGTATGTTGCTGAGGACTGTGTGGATCTGCACATCCATTCCGTCATATAGTGATTTATCGTAGAACTCTATGGATTTCCGGGAGAGCGAGTCGGCTACCGGGATGTCTATCTCTGGCTTGTGGATGATGCTGATGTTATACTTTTGCAGCTGTAGTATCATCCTCTGTAGCCGTGGTGGTGCAGATACTAGTGGCTTTTTGAGTATGGACTCTAGTGGCTTGTGGTCTGATTCAATGGTCACATGTCGACCGTACATGTACTCGTGGAACCGCTTGCAGCCAAAGAGAACAGAATACAGCTCCTTTTCTATTTGGGCATAGTTCTGCTCAGTGCTGTTAAGTGACTTGGATGCGTAGACGACTGGCTTGCAGTCCT
The DNA here is from genome assembly GCF_001858045.2 of Oreochromis niloticus. Classification (NCBI taxonomy): domain Eukaryota; kingdom Metazoa; phylum Chordata; class Actinopteri; order Cichliformes; family Cichlidae; genus Oreochromis; species Oreochromis niloticus. Next base: position 58,310,520 of record NC_031967.2, read on the forward strand.
GCAGCATCACAGCACTGAGGCCACTTTTGGATGCGTCGACCTGGAGTCGTAGCGCTTTGTTGGGGTTGAAGAAAGAGAGAACTGGGCCTGGTTCTCTAGTGATCAGCTCCTTCATTTGTTGAAAGGATCTGTCATGGTTCTTGTCCCATACAAACTCACTGTCCTGCTTTAACAGCTGGCGGAGCGATTCGTTTATCTCTGTATATTGTATACAATATACATGTTTTACACACTCCTTTTGTTGTTGACATTTAGAGGCTGTGTGCAAAATGCCACACTCTTCAAATTCATGCCAACTAATATTTTTACGTCCAGTAGATGTCCTACTAGAGCAAATGAAGCTTCAAGACGCTTTGCGTTGGGGTGAACCAAAACCTGAAAAGCTTCAGTGCTTCATGAAGCTTCATCTGCCCATCACTAGCTACTGCACCCAACAGTGGCAGAACTGACCCGTACTGTGTAAATAGGATAGTCAATAAAATAAATTTTTTTAAAAAGCACTAAAACAGAAATGTTATTTTCCATTAGATGCACATTTAAAACACAGACATACAATACTGTTTCCAGAACTATTTCTAAAAAAATTTAGTGAATGGTTTTTCCTTCTTTACAAACACAGATCTTTTGACTTTGAAAAACTGAGAAGAATGTCCAATGTTCAGCATTTTCAGTTTTGTCCACATGATGGACAGGATGTAACAGTGGGCTTTTTGCAGATGTACTTCTTGCATTTCTCACAAATGGTGCTTGTTTTAATGTTGTCTCATGAGGGACAGTCCTGGCATCTTTTCCGTTTCTTTACACATGTATAACTTGCCTCTGGATCTTAGGAGTGGCAAGACTTTTGCATAGTTCTTCCAAGGAAAGCCGATGTTAGCTGATTTCAGTTTATAGGACATAGATAAGATCTGGGTAGTTGGAGTCAGTTGATGACTTTTAGAAATATCTCTTCCAACAGAGACCTCACAGAAACATCCTAGTGTGTCGCGATCCTGATAGAGCTCTGGTGCCATTCGCATTCAAGATAAGCAATTTCAGGATGGCTTGTAACTATTCTACACCAGATCGACAATGAGGTAATCATGTACATATGGCTCCTGAGGTTTTGTGTTGTTTTAAAGCGACGATGGCCAGTGATGTCTTCAGCTGGTATTGTGTCATGTTGGAGCTATACAGCAGAGTGCAGCTGATCAAGTACAGGTTGCCTTCTATGGAATATTGTAAGAACATATACCCGGACCATCTTTCTAAACTGGTTAGTGTGTACACTCTGTCTAACCCAGAGATGGTGTTCCTTAATAGTCACATGAAAGCATTTAACACAGAGACATTGTACAACAAGTACAAAGACAGGAGACCAATCACAGATGACATATTATCCACTCTCACTGGCATGGGGGAGGAGATTCCAGACCAGTGTGGAGCTATATACGAACCAGTCCATTTATAACATGACATCATTCTCCAGAAGACACAGGAAAGATTCTCCTTTAATTACCAAAATGCAGGATGCACTCTACCTGCACCTCCTTCGTCTCTAAGGCGCCTCCTCCAGTGTGAGAGCTCTGATACCTCACAGGCTGGGCCCACGCCCTCCTTTGAGGTTGATGGCGTTTTTGAGAATGAAGGCCAAATTGGACGTGAACTGAGCTGCGGTTTGGGTAAGCCTACAAGCATACACTTTAGGACTCGGGTAAAGGGATCAATAACAATTAAAAATGTATATTTTAATTTGATGATTTAAAGTCTCACACACAACCCGTCGAAAGGGGAGGGGGGCCGGCTGCTTCCAAATAGAGCACATTTCATTCATAATGATGTAAATTCAAGCCCGTTATGTTCATGATCTGAATCCTGGGTTGTGTGAAATTCCAGAAATAAACCCTAGACAAAGTGAATCTGTGAACTAAGGTGTAGGTGTGTTAGATTATGTTGTGGTGATCCTCGGGTTGAGGGATGGGTGTTCATACTGGAGTGCAAAATTAAAACCAAGATGGACAAGAAAAGTTCAAAGCTATCAGGTGCTCAGTTTAGAAAAAAGAGAAAAGAGGAGGAGGAGAAACGAGCAAAAGATACAGATAAGCAGATGTGGTCACTGGATAATGGCAGGTCATCCTGAAACAATCAGAATCAGAATACTTTATTAATCCCTAAGGAAATTATGTGGGTTACAGTTGCTCCAAGAAGAAATGGTAAAATTAGTAACAGCAACAGAATAAACTCCAAACAATACCTTGTGTTACAGATTTTACACATTTAAGAAATTCCACTAATATATACAGATCACTCAATTATAAATATCAACGATTAACAGAGGGGATTATAAATAAATATCAAGAAAATTAGTGAGAATACTGCAGAGTAGAAAAAACGTGTGTTCAGCACAATATTAATTAGTCATTGTCAATTCTTGATTTGTCCTGTTCTCATTGTATGGCGAAGTATGATGGCTGTTTGGTAGTTGTTTGCACAGTATGCATACTCTCTCTCTCTTCGTGTATGTGTGTGTTTCTCTGGTGAAATTCAGTATGGTTCCACCAAGTTTTAGGTTAATGTACAATCCATAATACACTGTTAAAAAAAATTCCGTTATAAAACGGAAAAAGTGCTGGTAATTAATTACCAGCACTTTTTCCGTTATTGTACGAGCACTTCCGTAAACCTTAAAACGGATATTTCTGTAGATTTACCCGAGTTTTTCTGTACCATTGACGGACATTTCCGTCAAACCTAAAATGGAAAATTCCGTATTTTCCATAAATTTCGGCGTTATTGCACAGACAATTCCGTAAACCCTATAACAGATATTTCCGTAGATTTACCTGACTTTTTCTTTACCATTTACGGACAGTTCCATCAAACCTAAAATGGAATATTCCGTATTATTTAAGTACTCAATCCATACCATTTACGGACACTTCAGTCATCCTAAAATGTTTAATTCTGTACCATTCTCTATACCGTTTACCATCAATAAAGCACAAATGTAGAATGACAGCAATTATTTATTTCCTTTAACAGCTGCCAGTGCTTTAAAGTGATTTCACTTTTTGTGGTGAATGATTTGCAATATTTACATTACAACCATTAAAACATTCAGAACATCACCTTCACATTCAGAGAAATTTTACATACATAAACCAGCTGTTCTCTCAAAGAAGTACAGCCATGTCCTTTAACAGGGAGATGCCAAATCTAGCAACTTTTTAGCATCCACAGGCTGACAGGCATTAATAACAAATTGATTTGTTAAAGACAATGACAAAATAAGACAATAAAACTGCCAGCATTGCTGTTGCTGTCTCACCTGTCAGTGCAAAATGAGGAGCCCCCTCCAGGAGGATGCAGAAACCTACACCTCCAACTCCACATATCACACCGACAGGCAGAGCTCTGCAACCAGTGGCTGACCTTTCTACAAAAAACAAATAGAACATTAGAAGTATTACATTATACAACTTTTCTATAAAACATCAGTGCAGCAATAACAACCATGACCTTAGAAGGATGACTGTGCAACATGCCATAAAGAGATTTTTAAAACTCTTAAAACAACTTAAAACTAAAAAAAAATTAAAACTTACACCTCCAACTCCACAATGACAGGAAAAGCTTAACCGGAATGACAAATATCGCCCACCTTCCCTCCCCCTTAACATGGGGGATTTGAAACTGCAGCATGTGTGTTGTGGGCATCTAGTTAAAACATCTGAACTCACCTAATACTGTAAAAATCTGTATTTCTACTCCCAAGCCCCATGTTTTTGGATTTGCCTTTGTGTGTGTGTGTGTGTGTGTGTGTGTGTACATTCAGTCCAAAAAGGTATTTTCTGAGCTCTGAGAACAGCTCAAATAGCCCATTCAGATTCCTTCTGCTTGCATTCAAATTCCTTCAGCTGAGAAACCAGCTTGCACACCTGTGGAGGAATGAAGTGCTGTTTCTTCCCCTTCTTCTCTGCCTTGGAGCCTCGCTCAGGATTGACCCCAAAGAAAACTCTGAGGAAAAAAAAACAAAACAATAGTGATATGCAGACAAAGTTTGCACGTGTAGTGTGGCTTGACAGGAGTGGAGCAGTTCAATAAAATCCTACATTTGTTTTCTTCAATATGCCCCTATGTGTGAACCTCTCTATCATTCTAATTGACCATCTGTCTAGAACCCAATGTTGTTGTGGTGCTGGTGCCAGTGGCTAAGCTTATCTCTTCCTTTGTCTTTTCAAGACACATGCATTCACACTGCGCATATACAGAAATGTTTGCAAGGGCGAGAAGTCTGCTTATCACCAACACATGACAGCATGCATCCTCAATGTGTTTGCAGGGATATTATAAATGCACAGAACACAGAAGGGGATAGAAAACACAGTTGACATTGTCCTATCAAAAGGTGTAACAGCACATTTGAACACGGACTGTCCTGGGGGTTATTCAAACATGGAGTGGAGAAACTGTGACATTCAGTGCACGTTACACATCAGTACAAGTATTAACATTTGGGCATGAATCCACTATGTAGTATTTTTTAAATTAATATGTTTAGTCTTTCCTTCGGGGGGGGGGTCCCTGGAACAACATATTTTGAGTTTGGGGTCTGCAGCCAAATAAATTTCAGTTTGTGTGTCTTTGACATGAAAAGGTTTGACCACCACTGACATAACCTGGTCTCAGGTGCTAATGGTTTTAAAGAGATAGCTCAAATGAATTTTGTGTCAACAAACCATTCTGAAAAAAATATGTTTTTGCTCCATTTCCCAACTAGAATCATGTTATGTTTGTTTTGTTATTGATTGACTTAGGACACTATTTAAAGCAAAAAGCATGTTACCTGCCCTTTAAAAAGATATGACACATTTATTCCAACAATAGTCTTCAACAGGGAGCTACAAAATCTCCGAACAAATCCATATTCAGGGGGATCATAAGCCAATAACAGCTGATCTACAAGCTCACAGCATGTGGCGACACATTTTGAGCTTGTACATCTCAGACAAACGGGTTTAGTGTAGATTGACAAAAAGCAGGTCAGGTGCAGAAAGGCACGGCAAAGTCACATTTACAAAGTATTTCCAAACAATGAGTGCTTACCTTTGCATGAATTCGAGAGTAAAAGCCATCTCCGGTGGGTATTGGACGTTGCAGACATAAAACATGGAGAAGACGTAGCTCAAGGCCACAATGGGAGAGGTGATGTGGTCATTGACAAGTAACCCATCAACAGCAATCTTGAATTGCTGGTCACCTTAAACACAGATAAAAACCATGTACGATTTACAAAAAAAAAAAAAAATCCTATATTTTAAGGCAAGCAAAACATTTCTTTAATAAATATGACACAACAACAGCTTATAACAACAGCTAACAACAGCTTGCTGGGATACAAAAAAAGATTTAACTACAAACCTCTGATTAGGATGCATGGGGTCACTGGGAGTTCGACTTCAGGATCTGCAGAGATCTGTTTTGGTGACAGACATGATACATGAATTAATGTTTCCAGTGCACACAAACCTGCTGGCAAATTGACTATCTGCTAGTGTCTTCATCAGACAGAGGTAGCCATTATGCACAAACATTAATGTAAATAGTTTATAGATAGAGAGTTTATAGAGAATATCAGCAGCACAATTAGGGGAATCTATACTTCCTACTGTGGTTGGTTACTTGGTTCACCACTGGATGCAAATAATTATCTTGCACACAGTTTAAAATCTACAACATCTACCTCTTTTTTGTGGAAGAGTTTATAAGAGTCTTCCTTGAAGTATTTTGAAATGCCACAGATGAGCTGTATTGGACCTTCGCCCGTCTTCATCCCTTTGGAGTCAAGGAAGTCATTGATCCCCTTTTCTTTTTTGGAAAGTTCCTGTTCAAGGTTCAAGGTGTTAATTTTGTACAAGTACATAAGACTAACACTCATTTTCGTTTGGAGCTATGGAGAGAATTTTGAAAAAAATTAAAATAAAAATGAATTATTTCATTTCATTTGCAACCTGTTCTGTTTTGATCTCAAATGTCCTGCTTTTTTGGTTGTCACTTCCTGATTTTTGGTCTCAAATCTATTCCATTTGATTGTTCATCCAAGTTATTCTATTTGATTGGTTGCCAGTTTATCTTTTTTGGTCTCAACTCTCTTTTTGGTTGCAAATCTTTTTTTGATTGATTAATAAAGACAAAATTCTTTCCATATGGAGCAGCACAGCACAATCATAATAATAACAATAACAACACACCTGTGCCAGCTTGTTTTGTACAGAGAAGCTAAGGAGTTTAGATGCATGATCAAACAGGTGAGGAACTTCAAACAGGAACGGCCACTCGTCCTTTACAACGGCAATAGTGGTATCATCATCATTGAGGATTTCACGCTGAATGGGATATGTTTCAGTCATCAATTTTCGAACAGATGACTCCTAAAGATATGAGGCAGTTAGACAAACAGTCGAACAGTTAGTCAAACTAACCAATTAAAATAATAAAACAGGGTATCAATTTCAATTGACTATGGGCATAGTGATCTACAGACGATCTACAATTTCACAATGTGTCCTAAATTGTACTTGGACCCAGACCTTATTGCATTACTCCTGCTATATACTATTGCTGTGTGAATGGTTGTATGTCTAGATGGTGGACTGTAGGAACCGAATTGCCCTTCGAGGATTAATAAAGCTTTCTGTATCTGTAATGGATGATTGCAGACCCACCTGAAGATCCTGGGTTTGAAAGGCACGTTTCAACTCATCTCGTTTAGACAGCAGGTCTTCTCTACACACGGCCCCCTCAATGATTGGATCCCACGCCACACATCCATACAGATCTGAATTCCTGGGCCTTTTCTTTGTTGAATTTTCACCCCCTGCTTGCCTCTTCAGTGAGCTTTGTGGCCTCTTCATATTTTCAATTCTGTGTTCCAGCTGACGAAAGAGAGTTTCAGAACCATCTTTTGCAAAAGGTTTGTTTCCAAACGGCTCTGTCAGCTTGAAGGAGGCAGGATATTGTCCTACAATCATACTGGCGAGTTCCCTCAGCTTTTGTCTACCAGGTCTTCCTGGGTGTTTATGGAGGTAATCTTCAGCGACGATCCGAACCATCTCTCGTCTGTCTTTCCCCATTATGTACTTTTTTTCACGCAACTCATCCATGACTTTTGAGGGAAATTTGTGCCATGGTACAGAATATGTGTCTTGGGATGGGGAGTCGGCTGTCTCAGGTGGTGTTGAGGGCAGCTGAAACCTCTGTGGTTCAGGTGTTGATGAGGGGCCAGGCCGGGTGAACTGCGGTGGAGTTTGTGAATCTATGGATGACATGACAAACATCTCCATAAATTAAACACATCACAATTGTTGCAAATCAATTAATACATTGGTCCTCAATGTCCAGTTTGGGTCAACCAGGAATACAAATGGACCTAATTATGAAAACCAATTATAGAGTAATTATTGCCATGTACAGCTGATGGCAACTTTTTTTTTGCATTTTTGGAATAAACCTTTGTAGTTTCAGAAAACTTGCATTAAAACAGAGGGGCAAAAACTCACCTGCTTCCAATGCTTTGACAGCTCTGACGAATCTTTTGCAGTTGCAGTTTTTCAGTTGCATGCTAACGTAACACAGTGAGCTATAACAATACACACATGTGGCTAATTTACACACACACACACACAAGCGCGCGCATCCAACTTATGGGCTAACGTTAACTTTAGTTGGGCAAACCACGCTTCAAAATAACGCAAAACCCACACATTCAAATGTTACCATGAAACACACACGGCTACCAACTGACTATTGAGACCAAATTTCATGTAAGAGGGAGGGAAAAAATGGTTTTTGACGTACTTACGAAGCGCAGGCGGCTGGCTAATGCTAACGCAGCTAGCAGCAAACGTCCACTCACATACACACCACTACCAACTGCCTATCGAGACCAATTTAATGTACGAGGGGGAACAAGGTGGCACTACATTCTCATTCCACACAACCAACCTGTTTCCAACTTTCCTTGTGACTTGCAGAAATTTAGGTAGGCACTGACCGCACTGAAAGTAATGGCGTCGGAATATTCTGGATGGGGGAGAAAATTCTGCCTTGCGCAACAGCAAACTTTCCGTATTTCGCAAAACGGAGCAAATCCGTAGCAAATCCACGGTAAAGGGACCCCTAAATTTACGGATTTTTTTTAACAGTGTATGTTTTATTTGTACGCCAGAGGGAGTGTTCGCCCAGGGCGCCAAACAGGCTAGGACCGCCACTGGGACTCACGACGGCTTCCGGGCAGATCTCTGTGTACTAAATGGAAGTGACGAAGTTCACAGTTGAAAAGGGGAGGGAAGGAGGGGCCACGTAAACGAGAATGAACAGCTTGTTAAACTGGGGGAACATATAGATGAGAGCCGGAGAAGCGTGTTTAGAGGCGTGGTCCCGCTCTTGAAATCAATTGCCAACTAAAAATGAATTATATCTGATCAGTGTTCAGCAGACTCAGTGAAAGCTAAGTCTATCAGAGCTGTGATACAGATGCACTGTTTCTGTGTGAGTAAAAATCATTCATGACTAATTCTGTATTTGTAACAACAGCTTACTGTCCAAGCTCAGCATAAAGCCAGCAGCTGTGCTGTCACACCACAACACTGCTGTAAAATTAAACTTTAAAATGAAGCTAAGACATTGAACTATTCAGCTTGTATTAATCTTTTCAAAATCTTTTATACTTTTGTTTTGGTTTTTCTTCAGTTCCAGTTTCATGTTTTTTCTTCTAGACATTTCAGAGTTTACAGGGCGTCTATGGCACGCAATGTTGGGTTTGGCAGTTGGCTTTTCTCACTCTAGAGCGGGATTCGTATTGAACATTCTTTAGGTGTGAACAATGTCTCGAAGTAGTGTTTAATATGAATTTATAGAATTAGACATACAATACCTGCAGTGGCATGTGACACTCAGGTGAGAGTGGACCTTGCAAACATAAGCATTATATTTGCAGCATATCAGGCTTGTATTTGTTGTCTGTAGGGGCACCGCACTCACAGCACCTCCTTTTCTGCCTATGTCCTTGTTGGGTGAGAGCAGTCAGAGTGTGTGTGCCAGCTGCAATAAAAGGAACAATAGATAAAAGATTGGGAGCTATATTGAATCTGTCACACACAAAATGTTATGATTCACATAAACATAAAAACACAAACATTTTAACATAAAATGATGGATGAAACTTTACATAACCTCATCAAGTCCTGGATCATAAGGGGTTTTCCTGTCCTCTGTGATGCTGCCAGCAACGTCTTTGTGTGGGATCAGGATGACTATTCTTCTTGAGGACATATTACACACAGTGTGTGTGATCTGGGGTAGATATAGCAACTAGGCTGGTGAGGCTGCAGACCAGCTGATATTCGTCCCAACCGGCTGACATTCCTCACATTCCTATCTGCTCAGAGCCTCTATCTTCTCCTTCATCATCCCACAATGTCTATACCCCAGGTCGAGGTACCCTTGCCCCTGGAGGGGGAAACTGCACTCAGACCCAGGTGGTGTTACCCTGTTCCCTGGGGTTGAGAGAAGCAGACCGCCCGACTCTGCAGCAGCAGGGAGGCCCCACATTCCAGACCCCAATCGGACGGCCAACTCCTCCTCCCAGCCCCCCAGCCCCAGCAGGCCGCAGAGAACGGAGGTGTGTGAAGACTCCAAACCTCCCTCCGCCCGCTAAAACGCTCATATATTTAAAGATCGCAGAAAATTCAATTTTAGCTCACCAATACTTTTGCTTGTGTTAATATACATGAATATCTCAATGTATACACATCTGCATCATTCTGCTCGCAGACTGAGCGCGTAACGAGCCATCAAGTTTGTCGCTATAATTTAAGTAGTCCAATGAAAGAACAGAAACAAACTCTCCTGCTCAGGGATTTTTCAAGGTAGAGCTTGTGTAGTTTTAAATACTTTTAAACACTTTTTGGGCAATAAAACATAAACACTTCTGCAAATGATTAATTTAACTTTTACTAAATTGGGCTGAAATTGAATCAAGAAAACCTTTCTATTTTATAATTAGAAGACAGTCTGGCCAGTGGGCTGCCAGAACTTTTTCTGTCATTTTTCACATTTATTTATGACAGTATAAGACTAAAGAGCATGTCTTTATCATGTAGAAAAACTGACAAGTACTTTTACAATTGCACAGTTTTTGTTTTTTTTCGCCATATTAAGATATCTCAGATATGTTCTTTACACTGACAGAAATTGTATTGGTCTGGCCCACTTATAAAGTGGATTTTATGTGCCCCATGTTGTAAATGACTTTGAATGAATTTGTAAAATGTAATACAGTTACTTTCTGTATTTAAAAAAACTGACAAAATATGTAATTTTAACATTAGTTTGTTGCAGTTTCAGTTGCATGTGTTGACTTTTAAATTACAATTTTTCAGTGTTTATATAACTATAATCTGTAAATTCAACAAGAACGTGATGTTTAAAACCTATTCTTACTGTGAAATTAATATTTTTGTTTGGTTCATTATTTTACAGTCGTATATGTATGTTAGAAAATGTTGATGTAAATTAAACATTGTTGTTTTTCAATTTACACTTTTTTGATGTCAAGATTTTACTGTTAGTTTCACAAACATTTTTTTACAGTGGGAGTGTACTGCAGTCACACAAAGACAGGTGGTGTTAAGGTGGATTTACTTTGTTACAGACCTATAAAAGTTAGTTACTGTGACAGCAGCTACTTTTCCATCAGACCAACAGCAAAATCAAATTCTGTCTGACAAAAACAACAGCTCTAGTTGGAATTAAACCTTTGACTTTAAGTTCTTCTCTTTATTCCCTGAAGCACACTTTTATTCATTCATTGGTTATTTTAGTCAGAAATGTTGTTTATTACCAATAAATGTGATTAAAAATCAAATATTTATACTGAAGAAGCTGTGATTATGTCACGGCCTGCGTGGCAGACCGTGGGGATGAGGAAAATAGCACCCAAACCGCAGGACTTAATGATGAAGGCAGTGCGTTTATTTACAGTGGTGTAAATAGTTCACAGAATAAATCCCCGTGTTTTCCCCTTGACTTCCGTGTCGTGTCTTCACCCACAAGTCTCTGCTCCATGTGTAACCGGTTTCTGCTTCATCCTGCTGCAACAGTTCGGCCCAAACAGACTCCTCGACTCTGCGTTGTGTTGTGTTTTAAGAAAACAAGGAGTCTCTGATCGATGCCACTTTATTTCCTGAATGGAAACAATGGTGTTCTTTATCAGTGCACAGGCTCGCCACACACCACTCCGCACAGCACACTCTCGTATGGCTACGGCAGACTGGCGGCGATTACTGCCGCAATATTACAATTTATAACGTACAATAAAGTAACAGCAACAACAAATGATGTACCTGAATGGAAACAATGGTGTTCTTTATCAGTGCACAGGCTCGCCACACACCACTCCGCACAGCACACTACGGCAGAACATCCCATTAACATTTCGCTTTAGCATACATGTTTTACACAATAATAAACAAATGAAAAGTACATAAAACTGGTGTTGGACATGTGTCCACTAAGCACTTATCACACTCAGTGCCCATCAGTTAATCAAACATCTTTTATGTGTCTGTACTAGTTAGCTATATCGTGTGCGGAGCAATACAACTCACCTCTCGTATGGCTACGGCAGACTGGCAGCGATTACTGCAGCCAGCCTCCCCTAACCAGCCACACCGAGAGGGGGGGGCGCTGTTTCCCCATTACACTGACATTTGTGGCAAGTGGGATAATACCACATAAACACTGTTACATTCCCCCCCGCTGAATTCCACTTGCACACTCAAAAAAACAAACACCACAAACAAAATAACACCCTTAAAAAAAACACAGGTACACCACAATCACCATAATACAACAGAGAACAAAAACCCAATAATCCTCAAAAAAAACAAGATTTAAAAAAAAATCCGATAGCTAATCCACAGCTATCAACATGTGATAAATCCGTTCAGCAACACCAGGTCGTACAGTCACAAAGAAAATTCAGTCAGAGGACTATTCCCAAAAGAATCAATAGGAGAAGAAGTTGGCCAGACCCCTTCCAAAAAAAAAAGAACAAAATATGCCAGTTACATATTTCATCACATCATAACTGTACGCCACTCTGACACAGAAAAATCAACGACAAATAATCTGTCTCAATTCTAAAGACCAAAGTCCCACTTCAACAACAAAAGGATCAACTTGCAGTAATCCAACAATATTCAAACTTTAACAGGTTTCTGGTGCATCATTTCAATCAACCTGGAGACAGGCTTAAGTAACCGTCCCACTCTCGATCTAGCACGGGCCCTCACCACCCTGCTAACATCAGTCGGATCTGCGTTGGGCAGAACAACTGTGGTTGAGACATGACCCTCAATAGCAGCTGTATTGTCTTGGTCACCATCAGTAGTGGCTGCCAACTCCAAAACAGAGGAGACTGTTACTGGGGCCACAGACATAAGCAGGTCAGAATGTTGACCACCAGAGGTGGCATTTACCTGCTCCTCAGTGTCAACAGGGGGAACACTGGTACAGGCAAGTTCTTGATCCACAATGCTTCCTTCTGGTTGAGCAGCCTCTGTCATCAGCGAGTCGCTGGACACTGCAGACGGTAAGTCAGACACCCAAGCTCTTGTTCTGTATTCAGCCGTGCCCACCGATGAGTTGCAGACAGCTTCTCCGTCGCATCCAACCATCAGCGAGCCAGACTCAGAAAGCTCATCTCCATCATCCTGAACTGAAGCACCACTGAGGGGAAGGAAGTTCACCGGCATTATCAGGTTGCGATGCACAACCTTCACTTGCCCTGTGGAATCATCCATCAGCTTAAAGGTGTGACTCTCATCATTTTTGTCAAAAACTGTATAGACAACACTCTCCCAGCGATCGGCAAGTTTTCTTTTGCCACGTCCCTTTTTGTTGGCCAAAAGGACACGATCACCAATCACTACCGGCGCTCCCCGCACCTTCCGGTTGTAGAGGTCCGTGTGACGCTTCAAATTTTTGCGTGCCACCTCCTGCGCCAAATCCATGGCCTCTTTGAGGTCCCTCCTCAACGTCTGGACATATCGATCATAGTCCATGATGTCTTGGTGCTCAATAACAGAGCCAAAAATCACATCAATCGGCAGTCTTGGCACTCTGCCAAACATCAGCAGAAATGGCGCATAGCCAGTCGTCTCATGCACCGTACAGTTGTAGGAGAATGTGAGAGCTTTCAGTGCATCAGGCCACCTTTGCTTGGCTCTGGGGGGTAATGCACGAATCATGTTGCCCAAGGTACGGTTCATCCTCTCGCAGGAGCCGTTTCCCATCGTATGGTATGGGGTCGTGTGAGACTTCTGGACACCTGCTACATTCAACAGCTCGGCAATGAGCACACTCTCAAAATTAGCTCCCTGATCCGAGTGAAGGCGTTTCGGAAAGCCGTAGATGCAAAAGTAGTTATGCCAGAGTTGGTGTGCTACTGCCTTAGCAGACTGATTGGGGCATAGAAAAGCCTGAGCCATCTTAGTAAAGTGGTCTGTGACCACAAGCACATCCACTGATTTGTTCGCCGAATCCTCCGCAGACCAAAAATCTATGCAGACCAGTTCAAGGGGCTCTGATGTTCTGATGTTCTCCAAAGGTGCTCTCGCCTCTGGCTCAGGCGACTTGCTAACAACACACCTTCTGCAGCACCGTACATACTCTGACACATGTTTGGCCATACCAGGCCAGTAGAATCTTTGCCTGGCCAGATAAAGTGTTCTTTGTTGTCCCTGATGACCGGCTTCATCATGGACGCCTTTCAGTACAGCAAGACGCAAGGTTGGCGGAACAACATACAGATAAGTCTTTGTCTTTGTGACGGGATTCTTGGAGACTCGATAGAGCACACCATCTCTCACAGTTAACTTGTCCCAAGCCCTAAGAAGTCTCTTCATATCAACCGGTTCACTTGCCCGCTCCCTCCTCGAGGGTCTCCGTCCCCTTTCCACATAGGAGATCACTCTGCTCAGCACATCATCACGCCGCTGGTGTCCCACTAGGTCATCATGCGAGAAGGGTTCAGAGGCAGACTGGTTCGGCGGAATCACAGTCTGAGAGCATTGGGGTAGAAGGAGAGCATGTGGCCACACCCTGGACTCATGTTCACTATGAGCCTGGAAGACAGCTCCCACTTCAGAAGACGTCAACATTCCAGCCCGTTCAACAGCCATGCACTGAGAAACAACAGGCTGGTCAGTGCTTGAGGCCTTATCAGCTGAGTGAACAGTCCATCTGAAGGCCTCCTGAACTCCACCAGTGGCGACTGCCTCCGCTTCTGCCAGAAGTTCATTATATGGAACCCTTATCAACCGGTGGGAGGCCCTGGGGTGCACGAAGGGCTCCCTGCTCAGCGCGTCAGCAACCACATTTTTAGGACCAGGAATGTACTTTATGTCAAACTGGAAGGGCGCTAGCTTTGCGATCCACCTCTGCTCACATGCATCCAGTCTTGGCTTAGAAAGTATGTAAGTAAGAGGGTTATTATCCGTCCATACGGTAAACTGATGACCCCTCAACCAGTGATGGAACTTGTCGCACACTGCCCACTTCAATGCAAAGAACTCCAGCCTATGCGCTGGGTACTTGGACTGTGCATGATTGAGTGTCTTACTGGCAAAGGCGATCGGTCTTGAAGTAGAAGCCCCAGCAGGGACTTGCGACAACACAGCACCAAGGCCACTGCTGGAGGCATCAACAGAGAGCAAAAAGGGCTCCTCAAAATTAGGATGGGCCAGGAGCACTCGATCCAACAAGGCCTGCTTCAGCTCATTGAAAGCTGCCCTGCATTCATCCGTCCAGTCCTCCTCACAAAGCTTTGTACGCACCAGCCGGTGCTTTCGCCGTGAACCACGAGGGCCTTTATCCCCAGATGTCAGCCGAAAGAGAGGTTTTGCGATGGATGAGCAGTTCTCAATAAATTGTTGGTAGAACATTACCATCCCCAAAAATGAGCGGACTTTCTGTTGGGATGGAACACTCGAACCCTCTTCCATAAGGTCTGCCTCTGTAAGGGAAGTAATGGATGCTATTTTGTCAGGGTATGACTGTATCCCATCAGCATTTACAATGTGCCCTAAGAATTTCACAGACTGTCTCAGAAAATGGCACTTCTTTGGAGCCAACTTAAGGTTGTGAACCTGGAGTCTCTGGAACACCATATGCAAGCGCTCCAGTGCCAATTCTTCTGTGGGGGCAAAAACCAGAACATCGTCAAGATAACACAGCACACTGAGGAAGTTCTGATCCCCAAAAATGCCTAGCATCATCCTCATGAAGGTGGCCGGACTGTTGCACAGTCCTTGTGGCATACGATTATATTCGTACAGCCCAAATGGAGACGTAAATGCCGTGTACTTACGGTCCTCCTCATGCACCTCCACATTATAATAACCCGAAGTCAAGTCCATCGTAGAGAACAATCCGTTCCCTCCCAAAGCAGCCAGTGCGTCAGCCGGATGCGGGAGTGGGTGAGCATCTTTGACAGTTCTAGCATTAAGCCAGCGAAAGTCATTACAGATTCTCAACTCACCGGACTTCTTCCAAACTAAGACCAGCGGTGATGCAAACTCACTGCAAGACTTCCGAATTATTTCCCGTTCCTCCATGTCATTCAGAGCCTGTCTTAGCTTTTCATAGTGCGTCGGCGGCACACGTCGGCATGGCAACCGGAATGGCTTGTCGTCCACAACTCGAATGCGGTGTAGGCAGCCGTTAGCCTTGCCGCAATCCAGCTTGTCTCTCGAGAAGATAGACTCAAACTGGGCTATGAGCCCAACCAGTTTCTCTCTGCCAGCCGGTGAAACTGCACACGAATCAATGTCGATATCAGACAGCCCCAGACTTTGCAGTACTGCATGTAAGGGGCTACAACACCCTGTCATCTCCTGTGAGGGTGAATCATCAGGCAGAGTGGAAACATCGGTGACTAGACTCTGCTCATCATGGCACCAAGCTGGGCTAGTAGACCGTTGCATGTTCTGTTGCAAGTAGGAGCCAGTGGGGGTGAAATTCTCCACCGCTGCACAGGGGGACACGTCAGCCAACTTCATATTCCGTTTCAGGGTTATCGGCTTGTCAAAGGGGTTCAGCACTTTCACAGGGAGCCAACCATCACTGTTTAGACCCGGTGGGCTCTACAACTACAGCACTGCCCACCTCCCCACTATTCACTAGCTGCAGCCTGCCCCAAACCAGGTGTTCTGTCAGGGGCTCTAATGTTACAGCTCTCTTTAGCTTGACAGTCCCGATCTTATCACCAACATACTCTGGGGCCACCAGTCCTGACATTGAACTCAGCAGATTTTTATTAGGCTGTTCTTCAGCACTCAGGGTCTTGCTGCATTCCTCTCCTAAATGTCCCTCTTCCCTCAGGCGATTACCCAGATACCTCATTAGGTTGCTGCCCAAAATGAGGTCCTCACTCTGCCCTGCAATCACCAACATTGGCACAACAACTTTACAGCCATACATCTCCACCGTAATGTCACACGCACCTGATGGAACTGTCCTCGAACCACCACAGCCAATCAGGACGACATCAGTGGGTTGCAAGGTGGGGTCTGCAGCACTGCATGATGTAATAGTTGGGGCATCATATTGGCGCTGAGAGTGCAGGCCATAGAGCCACTGTCAAGCATGGCTTTAACAGACACTTTGCCACCCAGGGTCACATTTTCATAGAACAGCTCATCATGCTGTTTTAATCTGTGTGTGCTCTGAAGAATGGGTCTCCGGCCTAGCTGGCGCTCCTCACAAACAGTGTGTAATACAGATTCTAAATCATCCTCTTTGGGGGCGATTTCAGGGCTAACACTTGCCCCCTCCACATGTAAGCCATCTAGTTTCCCAGCTGCTGGGTGGCTGATTCAGGCCCCCTCACTCTGACAGACACGGCCCTGGGGCATTGAGCCCGTGTGTGGTCGCCAGCATGGCAGATGAAACACAGCTGATGGGCTCTACAGTGGTGATACGTAGAGTGTTCAGTGTCACCACAAATCACGCAAGGCACAATTTTGTGTGTTTGGGTCCGTGGGACCCTTGCATCATCTTTAGCAGGCAGCTTTGCTTGTCGAGGCTGTCCCTCCAGGACTTTCTCTAACAGGGCTATCACCTGATCAAGACGATCAGTGGGTGGTTGTGCATTAAGGTCGGTAAGTGATGCTGAGGTAGAGGTTGGTGATGGTGTAATACACTTACTGCTGCCTGTCGCCCGCTGCACATTAGGACTCACCTCCTGGTGCTGAAAACTCAAGGCACTGACTGCACTAAACTGAGAGGTGCACTTCCGGTCCTTGCCATGCTCCAGCAATTTCTCGTGCACATCAGCAACCGTCCACTGCTGCAGGGGCTTGCACTTGAAAATAAGAGACAGTTCTGAGTCTGGGCAGTGACGGATAAACATAGCAGTCAGCTCTTTTGTCAGATATGCAAAGGACTTATTTTGTCTCTTCAGACAGTCTTCTGTCACCTCCATGGCTCTGTTCAACCTGAGCCAGTAGTCAAATGGTGTTTCACCTGAGTTGGGTAGTGTTGCATAAAAGTCAGCTAAAGGCATGCTCGAACAGGCAGTGTCACTGAAGTGCTGCTTTAAGATCTCAAAAATGGGCTCTGGGCCCCTCTCAAGACACACAGATGGCTTACTACGTATGCCCACCTTGACTATCTCTCGTGCCCTCCCCAGCAGTTTACTTAGCACATCATCAGCTTGTTCAGCAACTGGTACCCCTCTTCTCTTAAAAAAAGTCATCATCATTTCCTCCCATTCCTGAACACTGCATGTATCACAGCCATCCCCTCTAAAACACACAGGTTCTTTAACATCAGACTTTACAATCACATTCAATAGTGAGGGTTCTGGTAACACATTATTGGCAGACCCAACAACACTGTTTCCCACTCCAAAGCCCAACCGAGATTCAAGATAAGAGGCAATGCTTTCCCCAATAGAAAACCCAATTTGCGTTGCAATCTCTGCATAAAGGTTTTCTTTTGTAGGACTGGTTTCTGATCCAGCATTTTGTAGATCATCACAGTTCACATCAATAGGGCTTTCATTTAACTCAGTAAGGACAGGCTTAGGTGTGGATGAAACTGGAGCTGTCAGCAACCGTGATCTGCCTCTGCCAAATGACTGCAGAGGGGTAAAACCAACTGCCCCCCTTCCCCTGCCAAAACTGGGAAAATCTGCCATGGCTCAGCAGTGAGTCTCTCTCCCTCTTATTTTTTTTTTGTTTATTTTTTTTTTAAACTCTCCAAAAAAAAGAAAGCACAGAATCCACCCCGATGTCTCTAAAGAACGCAGAAAATGGCGGGACTAAGAAAAGCCAGTCTCCCGCGACTTTTCCACCTTCCAGGAAGTAGACAGCACCGTTGCGGTCGCAGGAATGCAGGAGCTGGGGTCACGGCACCAGTGTAACCGGTTTCTGCTTCATCCTGCTGCAACAGTTCGGCCCAAACAGACTCCTCGACTCTGCGTTGTGTTGTGTTTTAAGAAAACAAGGAGTCTCTGATCGATGCCACTTTATTTCCTGAATGGAAACAATGGTGTTCTTTATCAGTGCACAGGCTCGCCACACACCACTCCGCACAGCACACTCTCGTATGGCTACGGCAGACTGGCAGCGATTACTGCCGCAATATTACAATTTATAACGTACAATAAAGTAACAGCAACAACAAATGATGTACCTGAATGGAAACAATGGTGTTCTTTATCAGTGCACAGGCTCGCCACACACCACTCCGCACAGCACACTACGGCAGAACATCCCATTAACATTTCGCTTTAGCATACATGTTTTACACAATAATAAACAAATGAAAAGTACATAAAACTGGTGTTGGACATGTGTCCACTAAGCACTTATCACACTCAGTGCCCATCAGTTAATCAAACATCTTTTATGTGTCTGTACTAGTTAGCTATATCGTGTGCGGAGCAATACAACTCACCTCTCGTATGGCTACGGCAGACTGGCAGCGATTACTGCAGCCAGCCTCCCCTAACCAGCCACACCGAGAGGGGGGGGCGCTGTTTCCCCATTACACTGACATTTGTGGCAAGTGGGATAATACCACATAAACACTGTTACACGTGCTCTTCCGCTCGTGTGTGTCCCCGCACCCCGTGCTCGCTGCTCTTGGCCGTTTATCAATGCCCAAGTACGCGAGTACGTACTCGCGTTCTCGGTGAGTACGTACTCGCCGAGAACGCGAGCACGGACTCGTGGGCCGTCTCTCAATTCTCAAGTACGCGAGCACGGACTCGTGATTTGTACCAGCGTACGTGATGATGTCACAGGTCCGGAGTTTTTACTGCCGGCCCCTCCTAATTTAACTGTGAGTAACATGTTATGAAGCTTAACTTTAATCACAGCCAAACCGGTTTACTCAGGAACAAATAACACACTGAAATAAACCAAACATTAACATTTAGAAGTGATCTAAGTGACTTATATATCATTTTTAACCTCAGTAGTGAAACCTCTATTAATACAAATAGTGTACATGTACATACGTGTACATACCTTAATAAAAACAAGCAGGTGAGATGTTAGAACGCTTTTATTTCTATTCTAGTGGACACTCAATACTATAGACAGCTGCTGGGGTTTCTTTAACCTGAGTAGTGAGAAGTCCGCGAGCGGGCGGGGAGGGGAGGGGGGGGGACGATGTGCCGGGAGTCCGCTGTTGAGTTTTGGATGAAATGCATTCTGGGATATATAGCTGTCCCAAGTCTACACCGATGCATGCTTGATAAAATGGGCGGATCGAGAACACATCCGGGACTTTTTCGCGTTCTCGGCGTGATGCGTACTTCGAATTGGAACAGTACTTGGTCTCCGACTGATGACGTATCACGAGTACACGAGAACGCAAGTACGCACAAGTACGCATATTGATAAACGCCCCATGTCTTCCCTGCTCCTTCCTGGAGAAAATAACAAAGGGGCAACTTTTCAGGACACTCGACTACTGCAGGCATACACTCACTGGACTCGACATTTATCGACACTAACGTGGAGTCTCACACAACGATCCCACGCTGAGGAGCGCTCAGCCACAGTCTTAAGAAGCTCCCCAATGACGCTTCATTACCTTCAGGTGTGGCCATCCTCTAGACAGGACACGCCCACCAGGCCTACCTGAAACCCAGTAATCAGTCACCCTCACAGACACACCCACTTGCCTATACATACAAGGATGGGGAATCACAAGAACAGCAGCAGTGCAGACAACACACACATCACATCACAAAATAACAACAATAATTATAACAGTAGTCCACACTGCTGGGTCCGTGACAGATGAAGGAATTTGTTTCTTAAAAAACTAAAATATTGTTGTTCATGAGTTTTCTGGAGCTCTTTGTTTAATTCAGCCACAACCAGAAGCTCTTGTTTTCCTCCATGCTGCAGATATGAAATATTTCTCTGTGCCTTAATAAAAATATAAAAGAGCAGAAAGAACAGAAATCAGTGTGAAGAGTGCAGCAACATGGATGTTTAGTGTATATGGTTTATGTGCTCTGTTTATATGTAAATAAACAAAAATGTGTTAAAGTATGAAAATTTGACTCAAACCACTGAAGTGTGTCATAATAAGCAGCATGTAGTGGAACATGATACACAGGGATATGAGTGTGAATGCAGCCTGTCCTGTACAGATGTGCTCATGTGTTCTGGTTTAACAGCAGATTTCTCCACATGCAGATAAATTCTTGCCTGTCAGTCAAACAGTGGACCACATATTTGTTTGGAATATTTTATCTTAAAGTATGACGTGAGCCGTGTCCTGACATCACTGACGGTCATCTGTCAGCCTCCTGTCCAATCATCAGTGACCTTCAATCACCAATGTATATAAAGATGTTCCAGCTTTACAGAGGGCTTTTTATAGAGCAACATTCTTTTTGCCAGGCTAAATAAAGATCTTCTACATCTCCAGTTTACCAGCTATCTGCTTTAAGGTTGGAGAGTTTTACCAGGGAGTCAAGTACTGTCATGGTCCCTGTGCATCACCAGCTGATCCCGTATTAGGCAACATGTTTTTGTTGTTTTGCTCTCTCTCTCTCTCTCCCTCTCTCTCTCTCCTGCCGGGGCAGTGCTCATTATGGGCTCCCGCCCCTGGAGCCCCCCTCCAGCACGCTGTACATAATATCACCTGGTGTTGTCTGTATAAATAAACTGTCTTCTTTACAAGGATTCCTGGTCTGCACCTGAGTCCGTTGACTTGACGTGACAGAATGATCCAGCCAGCATGGACTCAGTGGGTCAGGATTCAGCCACTTAGGACCCCGTCGCTCAGGCTCTCATTGCACAGGGAACCGCTCTGGCTCGACTGGAGAAAATGCTTGAGCAGCTTCGCAATGAGATAGCGGCACTCACACAGACGGTCGCTCGTTTAACCCCACTGGAAGGCAATCTTCAGCTGACAGTCCCTGCCCCTCAGGAGCTTCCATCTGCCGCCGCCGCAGCCACTGCAAGCGCATCACCGGCACAATCTCCACCTTCCGACGGACCCTTGCCTACTCCGGAACCTTTTGCGGGTGAGTCGACAAATGTGCTGGTTTTCTGGCTCAATGTACTCATGTTTTCCACATGCAGCGGCGCTTCCATAATAATAACAGGGCCAAGATAACTTTCTTTGTACAAGTGCTACGGGACCGGGCATTAAAATGGGCTCAAGTCGTGCTTAGCTCTGATCCTGGAATTTCCTATGCTGATTTCCTGTAAAAATTCAAGGCTGTTTTTAATAAGGGCTCTGGCGCTGAAACTGCTGCACTTCGTCTGCTTAACTTCAAGCAAGGTAAGCAGAGCATGTCTGATTACTCCATTGATTTTAGAATTTTGGCTGAAGAGACAGGCTGGGGACAGGAGGCCCTAAGAAGTGCAGTGCTTAACAATGTTTGTGAAGAAGTGAAAGATAGAATAGCTTTTTATTGTCACTGTTACAAGAACAATGAAAGGCAGTTTGGCATCTCTCCATGTGTGTGAAGTACACAATAGCGTAAGTATTTACACAATAACAGACAAATTTACATTTACACAAGAAAGATATGTACAAGTTATACATGCACCTGCAAACATACACGCACATACATACATATATGTATATATACATATATGCATCCGTACATACATACACATATTTCCACATACACTCTTACATCTATATACATACACATACATGCCATCTAACTGGCAGGTGTATTGAGAGGTGCAGTGTGATCAGTGATATTGCACATTGAGTGTGTGGGGCGGGGGATGATAGGTGAGCTCATTATGTGTGATCTCCCTGACTCTCTTAACGATCTCATGACTTTATGCATTAAGGTGGATGACTGACTGCGAGCTTGTCATTTGCCACGGCACTACAGTTCCCAAGAGGCCGTGGGGCAGCTAGGGGCTGCCTCCTTGTCGGAGCACAGTCCTTCACGGCGCTGATGGGGGAGAGCAACCATTGCAGATAGGAGGCTCTCATCTTTCAGCCAGCGTCGTATCACTGCCGGTGAGTGGCTCTATTGCGGTCACAAGGGACATGTAGTTGCCACCTGCCCCTCATGAGCGAAAGGTCGCGCCTGCCAGTGACGGTAGGAGTACTGGTGGGCGATCTCAGCCAAGACAAATCTCCTCCACATTTAATGCTACCAGTTAAGCGCTCAATCAATACCAAATGTCACTCCCTTTTTGATTGATTCAGCGGCGGAACAGAATTTCATAGACTCTGAGTTAGCTCACCGCTTCCAATCAGCCCAGGAACCTCTTCCCCACGCTCTGCGCATCACCACTTCGTCTGGACAGCACCTGACATTACTCACGTCACCAAGCACGTCGTTCTCACTCTGTCTGGCAACCACTCAGAGGAGATTTGTTTTTTGTGTTTAATAGATGTGTCTGGCCCCACTCACACCAAAGGACACACTCTGGACCTCATTTTTACTATTGGCTTAACCATTGACTGTATTATTTCTGAGGATATTTTTATTTCAGATCATCATTGTATTATATTTAACTTGTCTTTTTATTTACCGCCTCCACCTGTTCATCGTGTTTTTAGTTGCTAAATTTTCTGACATTTTTAATTTGGTTCTGCCTGCTTCTAATTATGTTGATTTATTAACAAATCTTTTAAATGATGATTGTGTTTATATTTTAGATCACATTTGCCCTATTAAAACTAGACTAGCCCCTGTTTCAAAACCGTCTCCCTGGATAAACGACAGCATTCGCTGTTTAAGTCGTGACTGACGTAAAGCTGAGCGTTTGTGGAGAAAGACCTTTTTATTATATATATATATTTATTGACATTTTTTGATATAAGAAAAAACAAACAAACAAAAAAACAACAGACAACACAACAGCAAGGGCTAAAACACACAAATAAGACAAAAGTTTACACTGCAACGACAAAAATACTACTTCAACACTGGCAATAAACAAAAATAAAACGCTAAGATGGTAGGCTAAGTTATTGGTGATCGACCAAACAGGACTTTGTTTTAATACATGGTCTAAAAATGGCTGCCACACATCAAAGAAATTACTAAGTTTGTCCGCTAATGTATACCTAATTCTCTCCATATGTAGTACAGCAGTCAGTTCTGTGAGCCACATTTTGAATTGAGGTACAATATCCGACTTCCAGAGAGTCAAGATAATTTTCTTAGCAATTACCATTCCGAACAAAACTGTAGTTTGTGCAGCAGAGCTGAGGTGTAAAAGGGAAGAGGAAGATCCAAACAATGCAATTATTGGGTCCGGCTCTAATGTGCAATTATAGATATCAGAAAAACAATTAAAAATGTCCAACCAATAGTTATACAATTTGGGACAAGTCCAAAACAAATGAGTAAGAGAGCCTTCTCCAAGTTTACAACGATCACATATCGAACTGATAGAAGGAAAAATCCTGTGCAGTTTAGTTTTTGAATAATGAAGTCTATGAAGCACTTTAAATTGAATTAACTGATGCCTTGCATTTATAGAGCAAGAATGGATCCTGCACAGACTCCTCTCCCACACCTCATCTCCAATCAGCAAACCAAGCTCTTCCTCCCATGCCATCTTCAAAAAGTCAGATTTAGTGGAGAAAGACCTTTGTCTGTTCCTGTGCTACTGCGAGTGTAACTACCACCCCTCCCCACTCTGCCCAGCGCAAAGCACAAGGCTCGCATGCGGAGTGAAGCGGATAAAAAGTGCGAGAGAGGGTGAGAGAAAGAAAAAAAAACACGACTCCCAATAAGGATCCGGCTCGCGTAGTTCACTTCAAAGATCCGACTCTAAGAGCCGTTTCGTTCGTAACCGACACATCACTAATATTAATGTCACCAAACCCACAAAGGACTCATTCATTTATCAATAGAAAAATAGGGTTAGTACCTACACCATACACTAAATTATCAGGACTCTAGTCCTTATTTTCATGAGTTCAATCCAGCTAATCTAGTGAAACAAACAAAAATGTCAGTACTGGCAAGATGTAAATTTGCAAAAGTCAAATAATATTATTAATTAAGAAAGGAACTACACAAGGGAACAAAAAACTAATACATCTGCATGCTTCCATATTTTTTTTAAATACGTATTTCTTGTTTTGTATTACTTTTTGAATACCTGCCTACATGGATGCATTGTTTTCATGCAAATAGCTGTTTATTATGTGTAACTAGTGATGGGACGTTCTGTATCGAGGCTTCGAAGCTTGTGTCGAGTAATGGAGGGGGCGTTTCCACGATGAGCATATCGAGGCTTGCTTCATTTATGGGAGGAGCTGAAAATGATGACGTCCGAAGCCTCGCTGCCCGGCTGTACCACGTGACTGGTTCAGGAAGTGGTTCGAACTTTGCCGCGAGCTATGACAGCGATATAAACCCCTCAGACTTCATTCAAAATGTGGGTGTTTGATGGAGAGTTGCGGTTAGTGAGAGTTTGGAGTTTTAGGAGAGTGAGGAGAGAAAGTCAGGAGAGAATGGAGCCAGCTAAGAAGAGGAGGATGTCCTCCCCTGTGTGGGAACATTTTGATCTTATTCCTTCCAACAAGGTATGTAAATTTCTACAGAAGATGTATTTTTATAATACTGATGGTGCAATACAATTTATGTTAAGCTGTCTTTACTTTTGTACAAGGTGAAGTGTTTGCTATGTGCCAGGGAGCTGGGATATAACAACAACACCTCATCCATGCTTAGGCACTACAGAGCTTTGCATTAGAATAAGGGGAACACCGATTGTGGAGCAAGACCAGGTGAGCCATCAAATGCCATGATAATATAGCATGCAGTAATGTTACTAAATGATATAACAATATTATACAACTGTAATAAGTTACAAGTGTGATATTTATATTTGTGCTTTGTTTTTATTGTCTTTCCTCAGGAGAACAATCTCCAATAGATGAAGACCTGGTTAGCATGGTGATTGAGGACTCCCAGCCATTTAGTATTGTGGAGGACAAAGGATTTAAAAGATTTGTTAAATCATTAAATCCTAGCTATGTTCTCCCCACTAAAAAGGCCATAAAAGCAGTGAAAATTTAGTTTTTACAGATTAAAATGTGAACAGGCAGGACTGAGGCTCAAAGCCTCAGTGTGTAGCTGTCCATACCTCAACGTTACAAAAGCACAACCACTGTCCATACCCCAACCAATATGGGCAGAAATCTGTGCCATCAGAAACTGAATTTGAATAAGTTAAATTTGAATTTGAATTGCTCAGATTGAATCTGAATTGTAACTTCAATAAATGCTTTTGAAAACTGAATTTGAATTAGTCTAATTTGAAATTGAATTTATGGTATGAAAATGATCATCACTAAATTGAAATTGAATTTTATATATTGAAAATGAATTCATTTGCTTTGAAACTGCATTTTATCCTTTAAAACTCAGCTCTCGAATAATTTCAGTTTCACTCTCATCATTCAATTTCAGTTCCCAAATTCAGTTTTTTGGAACTTACATCCGGTTCCGGTTCAAGAGTAAACGAGCGCAGATTAATAGAACTACGTTTTACTAGCAGACCGAAAGTGTTACTGACAGAAATCTACAGCGTCTTGAGCTGAATTAAGACTTCAGAAGTCATTCGTCATGTCGAATGACCAGCGGATAAACTCTCAGGTTGGTAATAAATGTATTACATGTATAAGAACAAGCGTCATGTTAACAATTGATAGCCGTACAGTAACTTTTATGCTTATTGTAGCTGTTAGCTAAAAACGCTAATTTAGCCTAGTTTGCCCTGGATTCAGCTTTGACAAACAAATATGATCGACTGTTTCTAGTAGAATTCCAAAGTTGTCATCTTGTACCCTGTCAGAGCCCTGTATGCTTGCAGAGACCCCTACAGTAGGGAAACATGCAAAACAGTGTCCAAACCTTTGTATTTGAGCTTTATTTATGTCTTACACAGCATCCCAACTCTTTAGCTAACTTAATAACTTTAGCTAAAGTGAATAGTTAGTGTAATTCATTAGTGCAGCATTACTGGATCACCTCTGTTTGAAGTGATATAATATGATATACAACTATCACTGTGTTTAACTATCATAATAATTCTTAGGGTACTGAGTGCATGTTTAATTAGTTGTTTTTTGTTTTTTTTAAACATACTGCTCCATTGCTATGTTTGACAGGCTGAAGTTGTCGGGTCACCTCCTAAATCGACCATCTTTTACAGGTGTTTTGTGCCAGAAATGGAGTGTCCACTGAAGACTGAAGATACTGAATCTCTACGCCGTGCCATTGATCCCTCTTGTGCCTTCATCTAGACGAGAGACATCAACTTAACCACTCTCACATGCTCTGTACCTACATCACCTTCCCTGACAGTCGTAGCTTGGCTCATCTGAGGGTGAAATTATAAGAATGTGTTATTTTGCAAAGTGCTCTCTAGGGTTCCTAAATAAAATATGGCATTGAGGTCATTTCTTTTGAATTAATCCTTTCTTCTGAAATATAAGAACCTCTCCTGGTTTTAATGGCACTTTGGATTTCCTTACTTTCTGTTCCACTCCCAACCCCAAATAGATGCTGACACAGTAACATGGAAGAGGGAAAGAAGTTGGAAAGGACTACTATAAATAAACCTAATGCCTAACAATGAAAAATGTAAAATAAGAACAATAATAATAATAATAAAGATAAAAGATGAAGTAACAAGTTTTTTGTTTATTCCAAATGATCATCCAGATGTCTGTGACATGTGATGACAAACACCATAATGGAAGGCCTTTGTCATCACATGCTTAAACTCATATTTTTGCATATGCTGAACAGGCAGTCAGACATGCTGTAACTGTGGGGTAGAAAACTGCATGAACACCATACGGCAGGGGTCTCAAACTCCAGTCCTCGAGGGCCACTGTCCTGCAACTTTTCCATGTGTCCCTGTTGCAACACACCTAGTAGGTCATTAGCAAGAGTATAGAACTTGAATGCATGCTGAGTTGGCAATTCAGCCATTTGATTCACGTTACAGCAGCTCATAAGTGAATGAACATGGTGCAATAAAACTATTTTAGAAGTATATGTTTCCAAATACATATATTTACTTAAATTTACTTGAGTAGGTAGGGTTAGGGGTTGCCACCTCAGCATGCAGTCAAGTTCTATACTCTTGCTAATGACCTACTAATTGTATTCAGGTGTGTTGCACCAGGGACACATGGAAAAGTTGCATGACACCGGCCCTCGAGGACTGGAGTTTGAGGCCCCTGTCATACGGAATATGACAGGTGTGGTTGAACTGCATGAAGACTCTGAAGTTTCTCTTCTCTTCTGGCAGGACAGGAATGTCGCCTTGTCCTGTGAGCCACCGTAAGGATGTACTTGGAGTAGAACTGGACTGTCACCGGCCTCAGGCTCTTCACCTTTTCAAAGACAAAGCAGTCATTTAGATAAAATATTAGATATTGTTTACCTGTAAATGCACAAAGAGAATTTAGAAATGTAATTATTGTCAAGAGTGAACAAGCACTGATAGTGTAATCTACAGCTGTGGCCAAACGTTTAGAGAATGAGAAGTGTTGTTTATTTACAAAGTTTGCTGTCTCAGTGATGGTTATATATCATATTATATCACTTCAAACAGAGGTGATCCAGTAATGCTGCACTAATGAATTAGACTAACTATTCACTTTAGCTAAAGTTATTAAGTTCGCTAAAGAGTTGGGATGCTGTGTAAGACATAAATAAAGCTCAAATACAAAGGTTTGGACAGCGTTTTGCACGTTTCCCTACTGTAGGGGTCTCTGCAAGCATACAGGGCTCTGACAGGGTACAAGATGACAACTTTGGAATTCTACTAGAAACAGTCGATCATGTTTGTTTGTCAAAGCTGAATCCAGGGCAAACTAGGCTAAATTAGTGTTTTTAGCTAACAGCTACAATAAGCATAAAAGTTACTGTACGGCTATCAATTGTTAACATGACGCTTGTTCTTATACATGTAATACATTTATTACCAACCTGAGAGTTTATCCGCTGGTCATTCGACATGACGAATGACTTCTGAAGTCTTAATTCAGCTCAAGACCCTGTAGATTCCTGTCAGTAACACTTTTGGTCCGCTAGTAAAACGTAGTTCTATTAATCTGCGCTCGTTTACTCTTGAACCGGAACCGGATGTAAGTTCCAAAAAACTGAATTGTAGAACTGAAACTGAATGGTGGGAGTGAAACTGAAATTATTCGAGAGCTGAATTTTTAAAGGATAAAATGCAGTTTCAAAGCAAATGAATTCATTTTCAATATATAAAATTCAATTTCAATTTAGTGATGATCATTTTCAAACCATAAATTCAATTTCAAATTAGACTAATTCAAATTCAGTTTTCAAAAGTATTTATTCAAGTTACAATTCAGATTCAATCCGAGTAATTCAAATTCAAATTTAACTTATTCAAATTCAGTTTCTGATGGCACAGATTTCTGCCCATACAACCACACCTCACCTCACAGTAAATGATCATTTCCATTTTAAGCATTTCCAAATAATGATTTTCCATACTGCCAGTATAAATATACACAGTATACTGCCATCACTAAAATATACATGTTTTACACACTCCTTTTGTTGTTGACATTTACAGGCTGTGTACAAAATGCCACACTCTTCAAATTCATGCCAACTAATATTTTTATGTCCACTAGATGTCCTACTAGAGCAAATGAAGCTTCAAGAAGTTTTGCGCTGGGGTGAACCAATTGGATGAAAAGCTTCAGTGCTTCATGAAGCTTCATCTGCCCATCACTATGTGTAACACACAAAAACATGAAAAAAAATTTTTAAAATATAACATGAAGAAAGCTGAAAGCTACAACAACAAAAGTAGACAATTCATGTCGACACAGGAGAAAATAAAAGTCAAAAATTAAGATCACAAAGTAACTATGGCAACCTGCTCTACTTACTACAGTTAACTTCTTGTAACAGTCAAGTTGGTGTCAGTTATGAGAACATCCAGCATGCATTACAACTGCACTCCCTTTATAGTAATGATTCAAATTTATATCAGGTAAGGCTTGGGACTGTTATGGTCTCATTTATTCCTGGTACAGTTATCAAATAGTAAAAGTAGAAACAGGACATAAACAGTACAATGTTTTGTTGTAAATCCTGACCGGCTCAAGCAGATCTCTGGCTCTCCTCATGTTCTTCTTTACCATTTGTGTAAGTCAGAATGAAACAGAACTATGGATCCTAATAAACTGCAAACAGACAAAGCCTGTGCAGTGACGTCCACAGAAGGACAGTGTCTAAAGTGTTGAAAGAGATGCTGCAAAACAAATCAAGAGACTAGAGCCTATCAGGAAAACTAGTGAGTGGACCTCTGATTAAAGAATTTCTACCAAACTCCAACTGCAGCTGAACAAATGAGCTGTTGGTGGAACTTTACACTCCGAAATATTGAAAGATTTAAAGGATGAGACAGCTCAGCACAGCATGTTATTAACATCACACATGAAGTGGTTCAGTCCAGTCAGACTTCAGTTTTGCAGCCACCGTCCACATCCTGCTTCTTCAACTGGTCGCCATGGTAACTCTGGACTTTCCTCCAACGAATCCTGAAGTCTGTCAGTCCTTCTGACAGCATGAGGCCTGACAGCTGGACAAAATGTGCAGAGGATGAAAAACATGAAGCATAGTTTGAACTTGTGTCAAGTTTGTGTTGGTGACTGAACTGCTGACCTGCTGTGAAACCTGCTGCTGGATCTCTGTGCTGTGCATGTCTGCCTCTGACTGAAGCTTCATTTTCACCACTGTTTGCTTTGTCACTGCTAAAAATGAACCACATATAAAAACACAAACATTAGTGTTTTACATGATGACAGGATCTTACAGTGTTTGCATTCTGGATCTCACCTGTGAAACAGAAAAAATAGTATCTGTAGTTACGAGGGGCATCATACAGTTTCCCTGTCATTAAATGAAATGCTCCATAGTACTCATTTAAATTTGCATTATCAGGCTGAGAATATGCCCAGTTAGTGAATGTGGAGGTTGTGTTGTCAGACCAGAAGGACCAGGGATCCCTGTAGAGACCAATCCACACATACTGAACCCCTGATCCATTCAAAGTGAGCGTGATGTTGGATTTCTCCTCTTTGCTTCTTATACTGGTCAGGTCTGTGTGGTATGTCCTGCAGTACGACTGAGCCGCTGACCAGGTTTGGTTCTCCTTCACTAAGATGTAACTTGTACTGCTGGCTGTGAAAGATGAAAAGAAACAAAGAATTTTGAAACACACCCTATGAATCTCATAAAATTGTAGGGAAACTAGGGCAACAAATCTTTTTTCCTACCATTGTAACACAGGAAAGGGTAAGAATCTCCACAGGGTCTATCATTCATCTGTGTTTGTCCCTGAAGAGCCACACAGTATTCATTTGCATGTAGAGAGTCTGGTTGGCCGTTAGCCCAGATCAAAAATTCATGTGTACTGCCAACATAAAAAAGTTTTCCCTCCATGGACCACTTCCAGCTGTAAGGATCATCATAGAGCCCTGTCCAAGCCCCATTACTAATCCTTGGCGTCATTGAGAAAAGCAGTTGGTTGATGTTGCTGTTGTAGATGGTGACCAAGTCAGTGAAGTGTTCTCTGCAGTAACTCTGAGCTTCGGTCCAGTTCATTGTCTGGTTCACAAAGTGGTATTCTCTGGAGTGGGGAGGAAGAGTGGAAAGTCCTCCTGAGAAAAATAAAAAGGTTTTGTTGTGGAAACTGGGCTGTTAGATGAATCACTGAAAAAGACTTAAATATTAAATCCCTTAAAATAGTCACACAATGTGGAGGTTAAAAAGAGGTAGGAAATAACTAAGTATAAATAAATAAATAACTTAAGTAGAATTTTCGGTTTCCATCAACATTTGTCCGGGAGGGAGACAAGTCGAGGACGAGCCCCTCAACCCCGGACCTGGGCCCGCTGAAGGTTGCCAGGGATTGGCAGATGCAAGTGGACTTGGATTAGAGGCTAATTTTTCCCACAGAGATCATAACAACTACTCTGCGACCAGACCTCGTCCTTTGGTCTAACTTCAAAACTTGCGTACGTCATTGAGCTGACGTTACCATGGGAGGAAGCAATTGAGGAAGCATTTGAGCGTAAGAAGCTACGGTATGCCAACTTGGCAGCTGAGGCAGAGGACAGAGGCTGGAAGATCAAGGTGCGCCCGGTGGAAGTGGGGTGCAAGGGCTTTGTTGCCAGTACAACAGCCAAACTGTTTAGAGAGATTGGGATCAGAGAACAGGCGCAACGGCAGGCTATAAGAGAATTAGCTAACACTGCTGAGAGGACCAGTCACTGGCTATGGCTAAAAAGGGCTGACATCACTTGGGCAGCTAAGGCAGTCAGCTAACCGTGAGAGAAAAGAAATATTCCGCTCCTCTCCCCTCTGCTCTTCTTCCCTTTTCTGGGAGGCAGTGGGGAGGTAGATCGTACAGCCCGATCCGGCGGGGAGGTGTGGGAAGCCAGATCGGGCGCCCCCTTTCCGGCTCTCCTCTCTGCTCTCTCCTATCTTGTCCCTTTTGTCTTACTTCTCTCTATCACCTTTTCTATCCCTTTCAAGAAGTTAGGCTCCATAAATGCTAAAGAGGTAAGTATTACTTCTCAGTTGCAGTGAATAGATAGAAAATAAACTGTAGGAAACTAAACAGAAGAAAGAAGAAGAGAAATAAGAATTTAACATAAACCAGTGAGACACTCCAGGGCCTGATCAACCCTGGCAGGGACTCCTTGGATGAGGGTGTCTAGTGATAATGGCCGAAACATCCGATTAAGGAACACCCGATTCTTCCCAAGGAAGAAAAAATGGCAGATTAGCCTGGGTACAAGACAGAAAGTTGAGGCACAAAACAATGTGTGCTGCTGGTAAGGTTTCTGGCAACCTTTCCTCATAAAAGCCATCCCTCAAGAGTCTCTCCATTTAAAGCAATGCATTACCAGGGACTGTAACATCAAGTCCTTTTTACTGAATCTGTGAGGGAGGGGGCATAGCCTCCCCGTGAGATGGGCCAACATGTGAGAGTTGTGGAATGTTTGGGAAGGTATAAGAGAGTTCAGGGCAGTGTCCATCCTCAGAAAACTGGTGTTTTATCTGAATGTTTTCTCCACATTGCAATTTTTAAGTCACAAGATGGTGGCGCTAGCAGTCGCAGCGGCCCGGCGCTCTCCACAACTTAGTGGTTTTCTTTTTATTTTGTGTATTTCTGTTTCACTTGTCCTCCAACATGCAGGAGCAATATGCAGTACAGCAAAACTGAACTGCTTGCTGTTCTAAACCACAAAAACCGGCTCACCTTTGCTGACAATGACTGGGCCTCAATTCTCCCTGAGATCCGGAGGGTCACTGACTCAAATTTCACCACACCACCGCTGAAGTGGCGTAGGCGACAGAGGCACAGGAAACAGAAGAGAGGGAAGAGAGCGGGGCTGAGGGCTAGGCTACATGCTAAACCACACGGACCGGCTATTCCGAGTCTCTCCCTCACCAATTCACGGTCACTAAATAACAAGATGGATGAGCTACGACTGCGGATCACCTCACGCTGTCTGGATTACTGTGTTATGATCATCACAGAGACTTAGCTGGACTCTTTTTACCCCAGACACTGCGATTGAGCTAGCGGGCCACGCTACATTCAGAGCGGACTGGAACAAAGAGTCCGGTAAGAAATGCGGAGAAGGTCTGCTAGTGTTTGTAAACAATAACTGGTGCACCAACAACACAGTTAAAGTCGTCCACTGCTGCCCGGACATAGAATACATGATGGTTCAGTGTAGACCCTTTTACTTGCCGAGAGAGCTCACAGCGATCACAATAATAGCAGTTTATGTGCCGCCGCAAGCTAATGCTAAGTCAGCCATGGAGCTACTCCAGCGCTCCATTAATAAACAGCTAACAACGCACCCGGACTGCGCTGTGATCGTGGCAGGAGATTTTAACCACGCAAACCTGAAATCTGTCCTGCCTGGATTCTTTAGAAACGTGAGTTTTCCGACGAGGGAAAACAACACACTAGACCAGGTCTACACCAACATCCCAGATGCTTACTAGGCCACCCCCCTGCCTCATCTCAGACTCTCTGATCATCTCTCTCTGTCCCTGATCCCTGCTTATGGGCCTCTAATTCAAAGGCAAAAACTATCTGTAAAAACAGTACGAGTGTGGACCGGGGAAGCCACCACGGCCCTACAAGACTGTTTTGATAACACGAATTGGAGTGTATTTGCAGAAGGATCGACTTGGAGGGCCACACATCTGCCGTACTCTCATACATCAGCTTCTGTACTGAGAGTGTAACAACAACAAAGACTGTTAAAGTGTTCCCGAACCAGAAGCCATGGCTCAACAGTGAGGTGAGAGCCCTACTAAGAGCACGTGACAGCGCCTTCAAATCAGGAGACCAACAAGTCTACAAAGAGGCACGCCAATCTCTGGTTAAAGGCATAAAAGAAGCCAAGTGCAAATCCAAACAGCGCATCGAGGAACACTTTAACACAAAGATCCAGAATCCAGAAACATGTGGCAGGGGATCAAGACACTCACCGGCTACAAAGACAGTTGAACACAAACCAACTCCCCGGACATCACCTTACCTGACACCCTAAACCAGTTCTTCGCCCGCTTCGACCAAGAAAACAGGGACACCATCACCCATCCTGCCGTTACAGAGAGGGACGACGCCCCCATCCAGCTGGAGCAGCATCAGGTCAGAGCCACACTGCGCAGAGTCAATGCGAGGAAAGCAGCTGGTCCTGACGGTGTAGCCGGAAGAGTGCTAGTTGGAAGCATGTGTAGACCAACTAGCAGAGGTTTTCACTACCATCTTCAACCTCTCACTGCTACAGTCTGTAGTACCATCCTGCCTTAAGTCAGCCACCATCGTTCCAGTGCCCAAGAAGAACACAGTGAGCTGCTTGAATGACTATCGTCCAGTTGCTTTAACACCCATAATTGCCAAATGTTTTGAGCAGCTCATCATGCCACACATTAAAGCTGCCATCCCTGCAAACCTCGATCCATACCAGTTTGCATACGGGGCAAACAGGTTGACAGAAGACGCCATAATAACACCTCTTCACACAGCTCTCACACACCTGGACAGTAGTAACACCTATGTTAGTGGACTTCAGCTCTGCCTTCAATACAGTTCAACCCCTTGTCTTCGTTATCGTTCCCCCTGTACGTGTTATTACTCCAATTCAGTGTTTTCGCTTCATAACTAAAGCGTGCGGTTTACTTTGTGTCCACTCAAAAGGAGTCGAGTCAATTACCACCACCTGTGGCCAAGTGCCATAGTCTACAGCCAGATTAACTTGTGACAGCCAAATCTGCATCTGGCTCTATCGCCACGTTTGAATTCATTCCATGCAGTTTCAATTTGTAACTTTCAATGTTGACTATTTTTGTGTCTTGCAAATAAACCTTTAAACTGAATGAAATGATGTTATGTATTTATTTCTGGCCTACATCAGTAGAAAAGGCCAAATTATATGCACAAAGTTATAGAAATCACCACTCCTGTTGTTCATCATGATTTTCATTTTCTTTACCAAAGAAATACGTAACATGTAACATCACATCTTGTAAGCATAGCTTGCCTGTGTCTTTTCTCTGGAAATGAACATTTCGAGCCAATATGGGTAATACATAAACATGAACATGAACAGCTTCTTCCCTACAGCTGTCAGACTCCTGAACTCTGCCTCCTGACGTCTGACCCATATTACACTCTTGTACATACACACAACCACGACCACCTACACACACACAATGGACAAAAACAAACAAATGACCAACTGTACCCTTATACACACCATAACATGGATTGAACCACCACTCACAGCCATGAGTACTTTATATAGCCTCTGTAGAAATTATCCACATACTTCACTGATCTAAACTGCACTACTGTAAATGCTGTATAGACAATTATTCTGTACAATACAATGGTTATAATTCTACTACTACTATATAATTATAGTAATAGCTTATTCATAACATACCTTCATACTGTGTACATTGTAACATACCCATAACAGACCCATTTCTGTAATATATCTATATTATGGCTAAAGCACTTCTGGATGGATGCAAACTGCATTTCGTTGCCTTGTACTTTTGACATTTGCAATGACAATAAAGTTGAATTCAATTCTATTCTATTCTATTTAATTAAGTTTATTTAATTTAAGTTTACGTCACTTAATTGATTTAATACCAGCACCAATACCTTTATTCTCTGCAACATATCAGCCCCTTCTTTCCTTTTACAGTCACAGTGTCATGGTCCCTGTGTCTGTCCAGCTGGCCCTGTGTGGCTACATGTCTTTTGCTTTTCTCTCTCTCTCTCCTTTCACTCTCTACACGCTGCCTGGGCGGAGCTCATTGTGGGCTCCCGCCCCTGGCCTTCACCACCTGCAAGCAATCACCTGTGGCTCCTCACCTCGTTTGCTCTCACTACTTAAGGCAGTGACTGAGAGCACCTCGTCGCTGGACTATTGAGTAACGCTCGTTAGTGCTACTTTAGCCTAAGCCAATTTTGAGTTCTCTCCGTGTTATTTCTCAGTGTTAATTCCTGATCACTGTGTACAGATCCTTTGTGCCCTGTTTGGAAGTTTGGACACCGAAGCCTGCCGAGTGCGGCAGTGAGAGTGGCGTGTGTGAGAAAAGGACCTTTTCGAGTGAATTGTGTGTATCTGTTCGTGTGGAGCTGTGCGAGAGAAGACGTTTTCATGATTCTTCTGTGGACCCCTGGCAACTTTGGACCCTTTCCCCCTCACCTGTATATAGGGGTTAGGGAGTGTGTAAATAAAATTCAGTTTTCTGTGATTTCAGTCGGCGTCTGAGTCCTCCCTGTTTCACCCTGACACACAGTCCCTATATTCAAAATCCTTACTCTCACACACCATACTGCCTTTACCTCTCTCTATTTACACACCTTCCCCTATCCTCCTCCTTTGTCTAAGCCCAGCAGTTTGTAATGACGCCAAGCTTTGGCAAGTTTTAACTCAGGCCACTAACAATCCTGCATGGAAATGTAATTCTTATCCACACATTTGATTTGGTGGTGATTTGATGTTAGGTGTCCACAATGATGGAAGTCTTCCCATTTTATCTGGGCTTGGAATAGGCACTAAGAATACACTGGCTCGTTGTTAATAACAGTAATAATAAGAATGAGTAGGAAAAGAAGTATTTATTCCCAAACCTGGGGGATTACCATGTATCAGCATTCAAAACATTCAAAACTACTTAGTTCAATAGATATACTATAAATAGCTTCAAAAAGTCATTTAATGAATCAAAATCCAGATATTAAAAGAGTAACTTAATTTAAAATGAATACAGGTATTTTGGGATGAAGAGGTAAAGATTTTCTCTCCGTTTTTGTGGTTGATGTGTTAATAAATACATTTTCAAAATTTTTTAACATGTAATTTGATTTCCAAATAACATCAGTCTGCCTCAGCGTGTTTATAGGCTATATTTGAAATGTTTAAGATATTAATATTACTTAAAGAAAATATTAAAAAATACTAAATATTAAAAATACTTAAAAAGTATTTAAAAAAACATTTAAAACATGCGCAAATAGGTCTCATTACATACAGTACTCTGTTAAAAGAGGGAAAAGTGATGAGTTTCGAGGCCCTTAAGAATAAGTTTGGGTTGCAAAATCAAGATTTTTTTTTAGATATTTGCAACTGAGGGATTTTTTGAATAAAAAATTACAACATCCCCAGTTACTGATGGGGAATGAAGAAATTATTCACATATTCGAGAATGATTATAAGGATGCATCCCATCAAAAACTTATCTCAAAATTATACCCATCATTGATCAATTTAAAGGGTCATGATACAGAACATGTAAAAACAAGATCAGAAACAGAGGGCAATTTAACCTTATCAAGAGAGTAATATGATAGAGTCTGTATGCAGCAGTGGTTAGTAACAAGCTCACCCTCGGGGAGGGAACTCAGCTGGAAGAACGTAACTCGCTTTTTGTACCCCGGCGCAAAAAATTTAATATTCTCACCATTTTGGAAGGAAATACATAAGGTCCTGGAAACAGTCTTTAAAGAGAAAATACAGTTTCATTTTGCTGTACTGTATTTAGGAAACTTAAATAGTCTTAACTTGTGTAAATCGGATAATTACCTGCTCAATGTGCTGTTGGTGGCTATTAAAAAGGCCAATAGCACATTGTTGGCTTAAAGTAGATACTCCTACTACTAATGAGTGAATTGATTTGATATACACTATCTTTGTTATGGAAAGAATAACTGTCAGACTGAAGTCGCAGGCAGACCTGTTTGAAGAACACTGGGCAAAATGGTTGAATTACATAGCAAAAGGAGGCCTGATTTTGTATAATTTCTTTCTCTTTTTTTTGGTTTGGTTGTTTTGTTATTAAATTTACTGTTGTATTTTTTTGTGTGTGTGTGTAAAAAGAAAACCAATAAAATCTAAATTTAAAAATAGACATTAATATTACTGACCTGAGAGCAGCAGGATGAGCAGTAAACAGATTTCTTCCATTCTTTGCTTCTGCATAACAAATATAGTCATCATGATTATTATTGTACCATCATTATTATCAAAGATGTTTATCATGTAAGATTTCTAATCTCCAGTCTAATAAATTGATTAGTATGCATATCCAAAATAATTATATCCAATACTTTTTGAATATTTCAAATCTATTGTGTCTTTAAATAATGGTTTAAATCATCATCATCAAGTTTTAAAATAATGTTTAGAATATAAACATGTACAAGAATATAAGTTTAGAGTTAATGATGGGTAACTTACCTGACAGTTTATCTTTTCATCTGCTCACTGAAGCTTTGTTTGTCACTTTGTTTGTCTTTGTCTTTGCTTCTTCTTTTCATATATTTTACTGTCAAATGAGGAAACCAGAAGGGAGTGACCTCTCTGTAGAAACACACTTTTATCTAAACTATAATATGTTCTGAGCTTTGATCAAAGGCAAAACCAGTTTACTGATTATCACCTTAGCTTCTCTAATTGGAGACCTTACAAAAAAATTACTGAACATGAAAACGTTTCAGTTTAATGCTCCAAACTGAATGCTGTATATGTAAATGTTTGATAACTTCAAGTTGGCCTATCTGTAATTTTCAAAAACGTAAAAAGTGAACTTGCATATATGTCTGTGAAGGTTCTCAGTCATCCAGGTCATCGTACTTGAAGACGTTTCACCTCTCATCTGAGAAGCTTCTTCAGTTTAGTTCACAGATTTAAACACCCTGGGAGTATCCCCCCAAGGAGGGATCAGCTTCTAAGTGAAAGGATTAGACAGGCTCATTTCACTATGCCCTCCAGAGCAAGATTAGCCAGTCTATCCTATCCCCTAGCCTATCCTAGAAGAGATTTACAAGTTTGTGGACAAGGATCAACAGGCCCAACACTCTAAAGGAAAAGAAAGACAACGCAGAAAATTCCACACCTTGCTAAAGTGTTAGCCAAAGGACTCAATTTTGCCATTTCTCTGCAACAGTCGCCCATAGTAGACCTCATCACAGCCACAGAAACCACCATAAGGATTAATAAATTATCACAGACAGAAACAGAGCAAATCAGGATGAAAGTCTCAGCCACCCTCTCCAGTGCCAAAGTCCCTCCGTCCCTCCTCACAATACAAGAAAAGAAGGCCGTTGCTTCCCTGAGCAAAGACCATAACATCATTATATTACCAGCTGATAAGGGAAGGTGCACCGTGGTCCTAAACACTACGGATTACCACACAAAGATCACTACTCTCCTCAGTGACAACAATACCTACGAAGCTTTAAAGTGAGACCCCACAAGCAGCTACAAAAAGAAAGTTATAGCTTGCCTTCAAGACCTGGAAAAGGACAAAATGACTGACCACCTTACATATCACTGCCTTTATCCAGGGGATGCCATAGCCTGCATTTATGGACTTCCTAAGATCCACAAAGAAGGTGCCCCACTCAGACCAATTTTCAGCAGCATAAACTACTAGCTACTTACTTGCATTTCGAAACACCTTCCTACCATCCAAGCACCTCTTGTGGGGAACACCCCACACCACATCAAGAACTCCACCGACTTCACCAACAAGGTCCAGAAACTTACCCTGGATCCAGATGAAACCATGGTGTCCTTTGATGTAGTCTCTCTCTTCACTTGCATACCCACCACGGAGGCAGTGGAGACTGTCAGAAAACGACTACAAGAAGACAGC
Source organism: Oreochromis niloticus (assembly GCF_001858045.2). Taxonomy (NCBI): domain Eukaryota; kingdom Metazoa; phylum Chordata; class Actinopteri; order Cichliformes; family Cichlidae; genus Oreochromis; species Oreochromis niloticus. The sequence goes on from NC_031967.2 coordinate 58,350,307, forward strand.
TCCTTGGAGGACAGGACCAGATCTGCACACTGTTAAACCTCTGCCTTACCAAAACATACTTCAAATACAACGAAGGCTTCTACAGACAAAAACATGGCTGTGCCATGGGCTCCCCTGTGTCACCTATCGTAGCCAACCTTTGCATGGAAGAAGTGGAAAGAAAGGCTCTTGGCTCTTTTAAAGGGAGAGTACCCAGCCACTGGTACAGATATGTAGACGACACCTGGGTCAAAATCAAAACATAAGAAGTGCAATCCTTCACTGCGCACATTAACGCCGTGGATAAGAACATCAAGTTCACCAGGGAAGACACAAAGGACAACTGCTTGCCTTTCCTGGACTGAAGTTTATCGGAAGCCCACACACACAGACCAGTACCTCCTCTTTGACTCCCATCACCCTCTGGAACACAAACTTGGAGTAATTAGGACCCTACACCACCGGGCAGAACATGTTCCCTCTAAGCCTGAAGGGAAAAAGAAGGAACACACACATGTAAAGGAAGCACTGAAAACATGCGGTTATCCTAACTGGGCGTTTATAAAGTCAGCAAAGAGGCACAGAAAAGAAGATCAGACACCAGCGAGGGAGGATAAGAAAGACAGACGCAACAACATTGTCATCCCCTATGTAGCCGGTGTATCAGAGAAACTCAGGAGAGTTTTCTCCAAGCACGACATCCCAGTGTACTTCAGACCCAGCAACACACTCAGACACAAACTGGTTCACCCGAAAGACAAAACTCCAAAACACAGACTTAACAACGTGGTGTATGCTGTACAGTGCAGCGAGGAATGCCCAGACCTCTACATCGGACAGACCAAACAGCCACTTCACAAGCGCATGGCACAACATAGAAGAGCCACCTCCACAGGACAAGACTCAGCAGTTCATCTGCATCTTAAGGATAAAGGTCACTCTTTCAAGGATGCCAATGTTCACATTTTGGACAGAGAGGACAGATGGTTTGAAAGAGGAGTGAAAGAGGCCATCTATGTCCACTGTGAGCGACCATCTTTGAACAGAGGCGGTGGTTTACGACACCAACTGTCTGCCATCTATAATCCTGTTTTGAGATCCCTCCCCAGACGCCTTAACACCCACTCACATCCTGGGCCATCTGACCTCAGGAAATCACATGATAGGGTGGGGCCAGGTTTCACAATGAGCTCACCCGAAACTCTGGCTGATTGGGACCCACACACATTTTCACACCTTGGCTCATGTGATTAGGTAGAGGATCACCAGGGGGTCCTTTGTCCCTCTTGGAGGGGATACTCCCACAGGGTTTAAATCTGGGACTCTCCACCATTTGACCTTAGAACTGAAGAAACTTCTCGGATGAGAGGTGAAACGTCTTCAAGCAACGTAAAGAAGTCCAGACGCTTTTTTTCCAAGCTCCTTAGACAACTTACATATAAAATCTGTGAAGCAACAAGTTTTGTGAGTCTATACAGTCATCAAACCTTTTCGCAGTGGCACCAAAGTGTTAAACTTTTATTTACGATGTTTTTATGATATATTGACCAACAAGATGTTGTATAGTGCTCATGTTTCACAGATTTTATTGACAATAAAATGGTCATGGGACCATGGCTATGCTTCTTTAAAACCAGGTATTCTGTAAATGACGTGCCTCGATGTTTAAAGAAACACACGCAAGGTTCCGCAAAGATGATTCTACATCCCCAACATGCAAATCATTAGGAAAATCAAGCTGTTAAATGAGAAAAAAGCAAATAAGCTCAGACGTGGTTCTAGGAACAGACATAGTTGTTAGTAGAAACAAGTGGGGAGGGATTATGGAGTCTGTGTTTGTCATTTGTATCCATGATTCAGAGAACTGTACAGTTTGTAACTGAATCTCAGGGATGGGAACGCTTAAGCCTCTAAATCCTAACCTGTCGCTGGCTTTAGACAGGAGTCATCCAACTGTTTTTAAACATCTGTAACACCTGAAACCGTTCCAATGGTTCCTGAAAGCAGCAACTCTGTGCTTTTCAGTGAGATCAGGGTGATTTTGGAAATCCCAGGCAGTGTCACAGCAGAACCACAAAGACAAATGTTGGTTGAAAGGAGAGAGTGAGTGAGAGTAATGCAGCTCTACAGCAGCTGAGATTTTACTTGACATTTGGGCTGTTTAAACCATGTTATTTGTTGTTTTGTTATTGCTGTTTTTTTCTTTGTTTTTTCTTAAGATTTGGATTTGGTGAATCAGCTGAACACATGGCTGCTTCAGCTGCGCGAAATCGATAAAAGCGACAGCAACGCTGTATTATTGGTGTTTGATCAACAGGAACATGATCGATACTTTACTTTGTGTCTCTGAGCTCAGCCCGCTTAATAAGACGGCAGTAAGGTCCCGGCACGCGCCGCTCCTCTCCCGCCCTCACTGCTCTGCTGTGGTTTGCAATGCGCAGTCACGTGACGCTATGCATTGGTTCATGTCTTACGGAGTCTGGCAAGGGGGATGTCCCTCGCGGGCCTTGGTGATACTCAGACAGCTTTGGATAAAAACACTCGGACATATAAACATAAATGTTTCATCAACCAGAGGTTAAACTTCCTCTTCACTTTTTAACAGCTGGTTCATCTTTATATAAAGTAGCTCCAGTGTGTTAGGCAGGGATGTCATCACGTTCATTCACAGGGAACAGAACTGGTTACTTTTTAAACCTGAAACCTGGGGTTAGGTTATTTCGTCATTCTAAATTGCCAATAGGTGTGAATGTGAGTGTGAACCTGAGTGTGCATGGCTGTTTGTGTCTGTGTGTTAAACCTGTGACAGACTGGCAACCTGTCCAGGGTGTAACTCTCTCACCCCATGGTAGCTGGGATAGGCTCCAGCCCCCCCGCAACCCTGAAAACGATAAGCGGAAAATAATGGATGGATGAAACCAAACTCATTTCTTCAGCACGCTTCGCTGGCTTCATGTTTATCTTTGAAGAACAGAGCAGTGTCACCTGCAAGCTGACTCCATTTCAACTGTTTCACAAACACATGCATGTCTGCTCTGCTGAACTTCATCAGGTAACAAACTGATGAGCAGTCAGGCTGCAGCCTCTATTTCTACCTGTTCGTGTTTCTACACGAACAGGTAGAAAAATCACCATGGCAACCACTCTTTGTGCTTGTTTTCATCTTCGCTTTGTGTTCATACATAAATACTAAGAGAAAGATCACGTGTGTCCTCATTAGTAGAGGGATGTGTGTTGGTGTGTGGGGCTGTAACCTGTAGGTTTATATCGTTACCTGGTAGTTATGAGACAGTTTCAGATCATTTTACAGAGTAACATGAAAGTAACTTAACAAGTAGTAGTATAAGGAAAGTATTTCTCCTGGGTTTAATCAAGTACACTGCATGCTCTGGGACAGCCCTCATGTCTGAGCAGGGACACTGGGATTGGACCTCTTACTACCATTGGTAAAAAGTTATATATAAACACAATTCTACTATAAAGCATAAGTGCAACATTTGTGAATATTCTCACGACTAACTTAAATACCTCTGATTTTAACATAAACCTCAAACTTCCACAGAGAGGAAAAAAAAGACAAGCAACAAAACCTTCAAACAAGCTTTACTTTCGTGGATCTGTAGCAATGTCACCTGATTTCTCACTCAGTGTAAAAACCCACAAAGGACTCATTCATTTATTAATAGAGAAATAAGCTCAAATTACTTACAACAAAGATTAAGTTCGAACTTCACTCCTTTTAAAATGATGATTCAAATTTATATCAAGTAAGATTTGGGACTGTTATGGTCTTATTTATGGCTGTTACAGTTATCAGACAGTATAAGTTAAAGCAGCAGATAAAGCCTGTGCAGTGACATCCACAGAAGGACAGTGTCTAAAGTGTTGAAAGAGATGCTGCAAAACAAATCAAGAGACTAGAGCCTATCAGGAAAAGTAGTGAGTGGACCTCTGATTAAAGAATTTCTACCAAACTACAACTGCAGCTGAACAAATGAGCTGTTGGTGGAACTTTACACTCCGAAATATTGAAAGATTTAAAGGATGAGACAGCTCAGCACAGCATGTTATTAACTTCACACATGAAGTGGTTCAGTCCAGTCAGACTTCAGTTTTGCAGCCACCGTCTTCTTTTGAAGACCACAAATTAATTTCACATTTTTATGCACACATCAACATCATTCCACAATTTAACCCCCAAAACAGTAATACACCACCAACCTTTTTTTTTTTAAGCCATGTGTGTTGCTGCTTGGTATTACGACTGTGCCATCATTGGTATGAATGTTTATTTGATTTTAAAGTGTTATATTACAATAAATTTGTTATAGCAAAACAGTTAGCAGAGAGACAATAGCTTGTTGAGGTCAGAGGAGAATGGACAGACTGCCTCACGCTGATAGGACAGCAACAGTAATTGAAATAACTACTTGTTACAACCAGGTCTACACAATAGCATCTCTGAGTGCTCAACACACCAAACCTTGAAGCAGATGGACTACAGGAGCAGAAGACCACACCAGCTGCTGCTTCTCTCTGGTCTAAAAGTCTGACAGGAAAACTGTTCTGAAGAGTTAAATCACAAAAGAACAAAACAAAATCTAAAAGTTAGAAAACAACTTAAAAGATGAAGAACTAAACTGTACAGATACTTCACAAAGTACACCTTAATATGACGAGAAGGAATTTTAAAAATGTAAAAAAAAAAAAATAAAATTATTATTCAGACTCAGCACAGAGCATCCTGTACCCCAGAAAAGATTTGTAGTCCCTCACATCGATGTAGTGGCACCCATCCTGTTCAGTCTACGTGTACAGTGAAACCTGTAAAATGCTGCCATTCATATGAAAGTGCTCTATTTACAATGTCCACTGGACTTTTTTAAGTGTGGTACTTGTTAGGAATAAAATGATTAAATAAAGCTGTCTTTTATGATTTCTATATACATATTGCTGTGTGCTCATTGGCACTCCATGTTTTGAGAGTTGACAGCTTCATTCAGCCCTGTGACTGAATTGAATTATTGTGATTGACATGTACAAGTGCAGAGGGTTTTGCGTCATGCTTACACATCATGCCATCAGGATGTTTTCTGACCCAAAGGAGTCCAAACAAAATGCCCCAAACTTAGATAATAAGTAGACCAGCAGGCTTAGGATTGCTAGATAATTTTAGTAATCAAGGCTAGGCTAGGGAGATGTTTTTTCCCTTCTTTGTTTTATTACAGGAAAAGCAGCAGATACGAGGTGAGGTCAGACGTGAACGAAGAATCAGAATCAGAATCAGAATACTTTATTAATCCCAAAGGAAGAGAGGAGAAGATCAGGCAGGGAGACAGTAGCACCACCACGTCACTTCAGCAAGAAGAAGTCATAAAACTGTTGGCCCACTCCAGGGACATCCTTTGTGTGAGATAGACGGCTGATTTCACATCAAGGTCAAGCATTGTTAACTTGTAATTTCAACTACTGAGGCAACTAAAATCTTTTAAACCATAGACATTCTCCTGTATTTCCATAAGAAAATGACCATGTCATACTGGAAAACATGCAACCCCTCAGTGAAATACCTAAAAAACTACTTTGTGGAAAATAACTTTTGTTTTTCAAATAACTGTACTGCTCCCTCGTTCTTCTACAGTCTGTCCTCTCTCTCTCTCTCCATCCCCCTCACTCAATAATCATTATCAGTGCAGGTTGGAGATCCACAATCAACAACAGTAGTTATGTTAAATCATTATCAGTGAATGAGGGTAAAACTGAAAATACAGATTAATAATCTTCTGTGAATTTGACCACGTGTCCTCTCTCACCTGTTTTTCTTTACCTAATGCTCTCTTTGCTTTCTTCATCCAATTTTCTCTCCCTCTCTTTTTCATTTTCACATGTGTGAGTACCTGTTGTATGTGTGGAAAAGAGAACAAGTGTGAGGTTTCGTAAAGGTTCAAACTTTGCTTTTTACTTCACTTTTTTGCTCTGTTAACACAACTTTCTTTCATTGTTGTAGTTATAGATGATTGTTTCCCTGATAGAAAGTTGTTTGTTCAGTCAGCCAAATGTTTAATGAGACAAAGGACTCCTGATGGCTTAAGGGATACAAGTGTATAACCTGCAAAAACTGATGCAGAAAATGAGAACTCGAATTTAATGTTGTACCTGAAGGATAAAAAACAGCTTATAAGATGTTGTATATTCGTTTTTTCTATCTTTTTTTGAGTAGCTATCAGTAGCTTTAAAATCTCATCTTTGAATCTTAGTGGTGCAAGGGATACAAAAAAAGGGTGATGTATTTTGAACATCTAAAATCTAAATGCATTGACATACTGTTTGCTCAACAAACTCATAGCAGTGTTGATATTGAATTTGACTGGAAACAAGAATGGGATGGGAGTTGGGTTCTGAGTCATAAAACCTCACTGAGTTCAGGAGTAGATTCTTTTCGCGAGAAACTTTCCGTCAGTTTCTATTGAAATAGACAATATGTAGGTAGGTATATGTACCTAGGAGGTTAGGCATGAAAATAGGAAGTTGACATTATTAAATGTGTATGCTCCAGTGTCTCCATATGATCTATGTGGGGTTTTTTTTTTTTTAGAAAGGTTAGCGAGTATGCTGTTAAGTTGTCCGTCAACAGATTACTTGATTTTAGGAGGTGACTTTAATTATACAGTTAATGATTTAGAAAGCAATCACTTGCATATGAATTTAAGGAGCATTATTCTTGACCTGAGATTTGGTCGATGTGTGGTGTTCTAAACATGGGAAAAAAAGCATTTTTCATGTATCGAGAATTACATTTCTTTAGCATAATTTTCTCTTATGGTAATCATTTAGATTTTTATGCAATTTGTGTCTGGTGGGCTTTTCTGATCATATTATGATCGTAGCAAATGTGTTTATAAATAGATAAAACCTAAGAGTGCCTACTGGCATTTTAATACAGTTTTATTAAATCATAGTTGTTTTTAAAAACAAGGATTTTCCTTTTTTGGTTATCAATGGAAAAATATTAAATGTCTGTTTACTTCTTTGCAGAGACAGAGGGATATTGATAAAACAAAAACTCAGCAGTTCTGTAATCAATACACACATAATGTCACAAGAGACATGACAGTCAGGCTATAATTCCATCAAATGATCAAACTGAAAGGCTCAACCAGGAACTGGAATCAGCCCTCTGTTGCATCTCCTGCAGCGTTGTTGGTGATGCACCTTAGGAGCAAACCTTCTGCTGACGTTTCCATTTAAAGCAGTCGAGAACGTTGGTTCGACTACAGGACTAGCTTTGCTTTTACAGAAAATAGAACTCAGAAACTTTTCTCTACACACCTCTACACTAGTTTATCTCATGACTTTGAATCCCCCTGAAGATACTGACAGTGAAGCACGTACATAATACTCCAGCCTTTCAACTCTGAGCTTATTTAGTTCTATTAATACACTGAAATCTCATTTGTGTCATGAAGAAAGTCTTTAATCAAACAGAATTCAAAGATCAGAAACATTTCATATATGGAGTTAAACATGAATCATTGTTTCAACAATATATTTATTGTTGTCATAAACAGACAAGAAGACAACAACAAACTGCTCCTCCCATTCAACACATGTCAGTCCATATCCCAGCAAACTAAATCATCTCCATTTACACACATCAAACAGAAACATGAATCACTTGTAATGATTAGAAACTTGATAGAATTTCAAATCTAGTTTGGGGAGTCATTCAGTGAGAAACAGTGAAATGATTTTCCATGTGAAAAGGTGGACAGCAGAAACAGAAAGAAACAGTGAGAACTAAAAGAGAAACAAAGAGCTTTGGAACAACGAGGCAGCAGGAGGACAGCTGCAGTTTAACAGCTTCAATTCACTGACAGGAAACAACATTAGAAATATCATCATCCTCAACTCATCTGCTCCACTGACACTGACACCTTCAAGGGACACACCTTCACTTCATCATCAGTGTTGATGTACTTTGGGATATAGAGCAGACTTGATTCTACGAAGAGCACAAAATCAGCTTCTAAGTGAAAGGATAAGACAGGACCATTTCACTATAGATGCCCTCCAGAGCAAGATTAGCCAGACTCTGCAGGAACTGGAAACCCTTCTGCCCTCTTCAATTTTAGAAGATGTTTACAAGTTTGTGGACAAGCTCATCGGGCCCAACACTCTAAAGGAAAAGAAAGACAACAGAGGAAATTCCACACCTTGCTTCCAAAAACACTCACTCCTCAGTCTGAATCTACACAACTCAGAGAAGAACACACACCTGAGGACAGTCAGGAAAAATGGGTGAAGAACTTTTCAGACCAGAATCTCACTGAACCTGAAAAGAAAGTGTTAGCCAAAGGGCTCAATTTTGCCATTTCTCCGCAACAGTTGCCCATAGTGGACCTCATCACAGCCACAGAAACGGCCATACGGATTAATAAATTATCACAGACAGAAGCAGAACAGATCAAGATGAAAGTCTCAGCCACCCTCTCCAGTGCGAAAGTCCCTCCGTCTAACCTCACATTACAAGAAAAGAAGGCCGTCGCTTCCCTGAGCAAAGACCATAACATCATTATATTACCAGCTGATAAGGGAAGGTGCACCGTGGTCCTAAACACTACGGATTACCACACAAAGATCACTACTCTCCTCGGTGACAACAATACCTACGAAGCCTTAAAGCGAGACCCCACAAGCAGCTACAAAAAAAAAGTTATAGCTTGCCTTCAGGACCTTGAAAGGGACAAAATCATTGACCGCCTTACATATCACCGCCTTTACCCAGGGGATGCCATACCCTTCATTTACGGACTTCCTAAGATCCACAAAGAAGGTGTCCCAATTAGACTCATTGTCAGTAGCATAAACTCAGCCACTTACAACATTTCGAAACACCTTGCTACTATCCTAGCACCTCTTGTGGGGAACACCCCACACCACATCAAGAACTCCACCGACTTCACCAACAAGGTCCAGAAACTTACCCTGGATCCAGATGAAACCATGGTGTCCTTTGATGTAGTCTCTCTCTTCACTTGCATACCCACCACGGAGGCAGTGGAGACTGTCAGAAAACGACTACAAGAAGACAGCTCCTTGGAAGACAGGACCAGATCTGCACACTGTTAGACCTCTGCCTCACCACTACATATTTCAAATACAACGAGGGTTTCTACAGACAAAAACATGGCTGCGCCATAGGCTCCCCCGTGTCACCTATTGTAGCCAACCTTTACATGGTAGTGTAAAGGTTGCTTTACATGGAAGTGGAAAGAAAGGCTCTTGAAGACGACACCTGGGTCAAAATCAAAGCACAAGAATCCTTCACTGCGCACATTAACGCCATGGATAAAAACATCAAGTTCACCAGGGAAGACACTAAGGATAACTGTTTGCCTTTCCTGGACTGCGCTGTGCACATTGAAGAGAATGACAACCTCAACATCGAAGTTTACCGGAAGCCCACACACACGGACCAGTACCTCCTCTTTGACTCCCATCACCCTCTGGAACACAAACTTGGAGTAATTAGGACCCTACACCACCGGGCAGAACATGTTCCCTCTAAGCCTGAAGGGAAAAAGAAGGAACACACACATGTAAAGGAAGCACTTAAAACATGCAGTTATCCTAACTGGGAGTTTATAAAGTCAGCAAAGAGGCACAGAGAAGAAGATCAGACACCAGCGAGGGAAGATAAGAAAGACAGACGCAACAACATTGTGTGGTGGATTTTTGTGTGATATGTATAACTATGTAACTATATACACTATATATCTATGTGCACTGAACATATATATTTTAACTTTCATGTGGAGTCTTAAGCACAAGACATTTTTGCTTCACCGAGGTTTATTAAGTTGGTACAGTAACAGGGCAGTTAATGTAAGGGGAGCGTTCTCTTGAATAATTTACTTAATAATTAATTAATTTAACATCTTTAATGCAGCACAACCAAAACAGTAACATTGTAACAGAGATCCTGATCACATCACGATAAAATACCATACAAAATAAACACACACACACACACACACACACACACACACACACACACACACACACACACACTTTGAACCCACACTGAAGTGTTTTTAAGCATGTAACCTGTGTATTATATGTTATAAGATTGTGCCACTTGCTGTATAAGATTTAATAATTAGGATTAATGTGTGACCTTTGACCGTGTCATGACCTATTGTGATAAGCCAGAGCAAGGGGTACTCAGAGTCCTGACTGGCCTTTGGCCAAGACCTTGGCTGCTACCTGACCCCAGCAGCTGTGCTGGGCATGTGGGAAAGTTACCCAGCAGCAGGGGGCGGGGATACTGGTCCCTATATTAGGGGACCAGAGGACGCCCCCAGAGCTCTTTTTCCTCCTGCTGCTGCTTCCTGTCCGTCTCTGTGTTGCTCTGCTGTCTGTGCTTAAGGCTGTACACCCCGGGGTTTTGCTTTGCTTGCTTTCTGCTATGTAATTCTCTTGCTAAATGTCTGTATGTAGTTTTCCTGCTGTTCATATGATTCAGTGTATTAAACTCTGTTCCAAGAATTCTACTCTTTTACAGAGCATCTTTTTGAGTTTCTTGATTTTAATTGGATTTGGATCTCCACATCGTTGGTGGAAGAAGGTTATCAGGATGGCTTCAAAATTTGCGACCACAATTGTCATCCCTTATGTAGCCGGTGTATCAGAGAAACTCAGGAGAGTTTTCTCCAAGCACGACATCCCAGTGTACTTCAGACCCAGCAACACACTCAGACACAAACTGGTTCACCCGAAAGACAAAACTCCAAAACACAGACTGAACAACGTGGTGTATGCTGTACAGTGCAGCGAGGAATGCCCAGACCTCTACATTCGAGAGACCAAACAGCCACTTCACAAGCGCATGGCACAACATAGAAGAGCCACCTCCACAGGACAAGACTCAGCAGTTCATCTGCATCTAAAGGTCAAAGGTCACTCTTTCAAGGATGCCAACGTTCACATTTTGGACAGAGAGGACAGATGGTTTGAAAGAGGAGTGAAAGAAGCCATTTACGTCCACTGTGAGCGACCATCTTTGAACAGAGGCGGTGGTTTACGACACCAACTGTCTGCCATCTATAATCCAGTTTTGAGTTCCCTCCCCAGACGCCTTAACGCCCACTCACATTCTGGGCCATCTGACCTCAGGAAATCACATGATAGGGTTTCAGGTTTCACAATGAGTTCACCCGAAACTCTGGCTGATTGTGACCCACACCCGTTTTCACACCTTGGCTCATGTGATTAGGTAGAGGATCATCAGGGGGTCCTTTGTCCCTCTTGGAGGGAAACTCCCACTGGGTTTAAATCTGGGACTCTCCACCATTTGACCCTTAGAACTGAAGAAGCTTCTCAGATGAGAGGTGAAACGTCTTCAAGCAACTTAAAGAAGTCCAGACGCTTTTCTTTCCAAGCTCCTTAGACAATCGTAGCATAAACAAATCACTCACTCACTCACTCACCCCCTCCCTCCTGGCTCATAGCTTCTTATTCTTCTTGGTTGGCGACCAATATTAAGGCGCATTACCGCCCCCTGGCTCACAGTTCAGTGGGCATTTAGATGAGAAAATATATATTTGACACATTTGAGGAAAATACTAATAAAATAAAATAAAAATAAATAAAATAAATGTTCCCTTTAGAATTTCTTTTGCTCTTTTTTGTTCTATAAAAATAGTTGTTTTTCTTTTTCAATCACTCATCTTAGCAGTAGGATATACTTGAAAAGGGAAACAAATTAAGTTTTAATAAAACTGTAAATTTTTTGCACTCTCTGGTCAACTGACTCAGTGACTCAAATGACTCAAAAAACCCGATTCACTTTGGTGAGTCACTCATTCAAACGTGATTCAGTAAAAAGAATCAAATTTACCATCACTACCACTGACGTGTGTCATAACATGCAGCATGTAGTGACACACACAGGAATATGAGTGTAAATGCAGCCTGCCATGTACAGATGTGCTCATGTGTTCTGGTTTAACAGCAGATTTCTCCATATGCTGAGAAATTCCTGTCCCTGTCCCACAAACAGTGAACGATATAAAGTGGCTTGCAAAAGTATTCGGCCCCCTTGAACTTTTCCACATTTTGTCACATTACAGCCACAAACATGAATCAATTTTATTGGAATTCCACGTGAAAGACCAATACAAAGTGGTGTACACGTGAGAAGTGGAATGAAAATCATACATGATTCCAAACATTTTTTACAAATAAATAACTGCAAAGTGTGGTGTGCGTAATTATTCAGCCCCCTGAGTCAATACTTTGTAGAACCACCTTTTGCTGCAATTACAGCTGCCAGTCTTTTAGGGTATGTCTCTACCAGCTTTGCACATCTACAGACTGAAATTCTTTCCCATTCTTCTTTGCAAAACAGCTCCAGCTCAGTCAGATTAGATGGACAGTGTTTGTGAACAGCAGTTTTCAGCTCTTGCCACAGCTCTATGGCAGCTGGGATAGGCTCCATCGCCGCCCTTGACCCTGAAAAGGATAAGTGGAAGCAAATGGATGGATGGAACTTTATTTATGAAGCGCCTCAAACAAAGTGTTGAACAGCTATTTGAAGGTAAAAAAAAAAAAAAGATGAATCAACAAAAATAGTACAGAAACAATACAGTTTAAAAAGACAAAGGGGGACAGCGATAAGAACCACTAAACATGTTAGGCATAGAATTAAGACACGTTGGATGGGGTGAAGAAATGGGTTTTTAACTTAGCTTTGAAAACCTCTACAGAGCATGCCTGTTCCAAAAAGATGGGGCATGAAAAGAAAAAGCAGGCTCCCTAATAGTTTTTCTTTTGGCTTTAGGAACCTTTAGAAGACAAGTGCCCTGAGATCGGAAAGCACGGGAAGGAACATCGAGGTCCGAAAGGTCAGAAAGATATGTTAAAGGATTATAGGTGAGCAAGAAGACCTTAAAATCTGCTCAAACCTAAATGATCAAGGAACTGACCTCCCAGCCCATTGTTCCTTCAGTGGGCTGGTTTCAGTCATTATGCAAATGTACTGTTTATAAGGTTTGGGGAAACCTGCAGTCAGCTGAGACTGAAGAAGTCACTTGGATGAGTGACGAAACGTTTCTCCCACAAAACGCTACGTCCAGATGAACAGAATCAACTTTTGGAGATACACACAACAGCAATTAAAAAACCTGAATACTGGTCAGTTTTTCAATTGGTATACTGCGTGTCACTGTGATTACAAAAATAAATATTCAGTTTGTATGTACTCAATTTCCATATCTTTAAAAGATGTATGCACATTCTATGTCATTCATCCAAATGACATCTTCAGTTGCACATTATCAGAATCAGAATACTTTATTAATCCTGAAGGAAATTATAGGTTACAGCAGGCAGCACGCTAATGGCGCATGCGCACTTACAAAGGAACCTTGTGACCAAACTTTACACAAGCATCACATTGGAAAGACATGTCAGAGAGGTAGGCTGATAGGAAAAAACAACAAAAATACATAACATGAGGTGAGAGGAAGAGAAAAAACTCCACTCAGACTGAGCTCCTAATGGGAGAACAGTTTGATAACAGAAAAAAAGACCACAGCACAAAAAGCACATGACTGTCACCATAGAAACACAAGACAGACAACAGGGGTAGATAAGGGTAATAGAGAGCCGGTGTAGACAGTGCATCCGGTCCTGAAGCATGTCTGCGCTGGTCCACTCGACCAGCCATTTGCCCCGGGAGGGAACAAGCATCGAAGGCGTTTGGAAAGGGAGGGGTATCAGTGTATCCGTGTGTGTCCACAGTTCAGCTGAGACAGTGTTCTTCGCCCTGCCAGGCTAAGTAAACAGTCTTCCAGCCAACCCAGGTGGCCTTGCATAGAATGGGAAGATCAGACTCAACACAGTTGTTATCAGGGTGAGAATTATAGATGCATAAATAATAACATTTGTTTAAATCTATTGCAAAGTTGGCAAAAAGGTTTGTACAACCTTGTGACAGGATAAAGTGTGTGAAACATGATACTTGACCTTGATCTTGGCTTAGTCCATCTCCTAACAATTAATTGCAAGCCTTCACAACCACAGACTGGTGTGCTTCATTTTTGTTTTGTCCTCTCTGAGCAAATGTCAAGCATAGTGTTGGAACTCACCGCTTCAGGATTACAGACAACTTGACATCAACCAAACAACAGCAAATAATCTTTTAAATCTTACTTTACTGACCCTTTTCTTTTGTTTCAAAATTTCAGGATGTGTGGTTCAGCTCTTGCAGAACTCATAGGCCAGCAGCTGGAATCTGGAGGAGTGTCTACGCAATGTCAGGAAAAGGCTTCATTCTATCAGGAAGAAGAATTCAGCACCAAAGGACCCCCTAGAAAATGTTCATCTTGCCTGGTACGAGAAGATAGATTTGTTTGTGCTTTTTGCAACAATCTAAGGTCTGTTGATGCCTGCTTCAATAGATGAATCCCAGGACATGAATCAAATATGATGAAATTAATGAGGGCTCATTTAGCGATGGAAGAGTAAAATGTTACTCATAAAGGTGCATGAAATGATCTGAGAGGGAGACTACCTCTTGCCAGGTGTTCATGTATGTTAAGTACTGAAAAAAATCATCAGTTCATTAGCTTTTTTAAAGTTAAAACTTTTTATATGTAATCTGTTCTAAAAACAAAGCTGCCTTTACATAACATGTCTTCATGTGTACTAACATGTACATGTGCTGTAACCAAAGACTGATTTGAGGTAATGGATATAATATAATGAATTATATACTTTTTTTTAACTTGCATTTTACTTTCAGTGATATATTTTGTATGATTATGCTGTCTCTCTTCTATGTATCATATGGCAATAAACAAATTTTTTTAGAAAATCTGTTTTGAATCTAGTTTTTATAAGCTGAATTTTATAGTAAGTAGAAATCTTAACCCAAACGTTAATGGTAATAAAACCCATGTGATGGGTTCTGAGTTTCGACCCAATTTTTGGTAACCTCAGCTTTAAACATTGGTCAATTTAACCCAATTTTTGGATAGTTATCCTATTCCAGTGTGCTGGATCAAATCAGTAACCCAACCCTGTTAAGTTGAAACAACCCAGCATTGGCTCGGTCCGTATTTGACCCAGCACTGGGTTACAAATTGGGTCATTTTTAACCCAGCATTTTAGGGTGTATGGTCACTCCTCCTCTGTGATTTCACCCTCTATGAACTTTCACTTAAAAAATGCTCACAAAATAATAACTACACCCAATAAAGAATCCCACAAAACAATAAATGTGTCCTTTCTCTTGGCTCTTGGCAGACAGATCTTTCACCCTCTCCTCCCTTATTTCTCCTGCTTGGCTTCTATGTCCTTGTCTAGCCTCGTCTAACTCTAACCCTCAGACACTCACCCATCCCGACGAGAAGCCTGGGCTCGGGAGAGCCTGACTGATACTCTATGGAGGACACTGAACGACATCTATCTATTCAGAACCATGACAACAGAGTTCTGGCTGATCCGACCTCGGACCTGGCTTATGGAAACACAAAGATGCAGTTACAGCTGTTCAAAACCCCCACAAGGCTGGCTGACATGATTGACGATGGACTAGCCGTGAGTACTCAGACTCTGTTTATTGAACGCAATATGGATAAGATCTTAGAGAAGCTCACAGCTCTGCAACAGGAATTGAGAGACTTGGTGACCAGTTGTGGACATTAGACCAACTGGTAAATTGAATGCAGTTGTTCGCATTACCCAAACAACCATCTCATGTGGCTCCAGAACAATAAATTCTTCTCCTTGATAACAAGACTGTGTTTGGACTCTCTGCTCCTATCCTTCAAGGACACCTGCACAGCTGGAGGACTGTTGACCTTTGCTTAACTGGGTGAAAGAATAATCTCTCTCAAGTTGAACACGGGATACACACACACATATGCATGTACACCTTCGATGCTTGCTACCTACCCAATGAAGACAGTGGGTCTCCGTCCAGCGCCGGAGGATGGTGCAGGACACGATGACTGTTGCCTACACCAGATCATTCCTTACCCCATTCCTCCCCCTGTTGCATGTCACGTCCTTTTACATGGTGTAAGATGTGAAGATTCATGTGCTTTTTGTGCTGAGGTGTTTTTTTTTTTACTATGTATGTTATGGTCAGAAGGGGTCCGGTTTCACTTCAGGTAACATCTTTGCATGTGACAAATAAAAGGAATGATTGAATGATTTATTAATTGATTGGGCAGGGAGCACAAGGAACAGGACCTCAATAGACTTTGAAAGCGGGAAGTAGAAACAGGTCGGCACAACCAATCACAGAAGAGGACAGAGATGGCTGGGCAGACAATCACAAACGAGAGAAAAAAAACAGGAAGTCACATCAAGGCACAACTCATCTGTAAAAAAAACATTAAATCACCAAATGATAAATAACTAACACAGGGAGGCAGCCGGTTCACTATCATTAGATAACTATGAATCCTGTGAATATGACCCAGTAGATAATTCAGGGTTCAATGTGGGTGAGCATCCAGGTGTTGACATCTAATCATCTGATGTCCACCCACAGCTTATTTCTCTCTCTCTATCTGACTCACCTGATTTAAATTTTCTTTGTTATTCTTAACATAAAGAATTCACATCACATTTAAATTTTCAGCCACACATGGATATAATTCACTTCATGTTTAACTCAGTTTATGCTTCAGGGCTGGTCCACTGTCTGGTCCAGGGCAAGGAGAAGCTCCGAGTCTTGGAGTACTCTGCGGCGTTGTAGTTGTGGCAGCCAGTGGTCTCCACGTCTGCTGCTTCTGCTTTGTCTCCGCCAGCAGTCCCTGCACCTGCTGGCCCGGCTACACTGTCCCCCGCAGTTCCATCAGTCATGACTCCCCCATTGTCACTTGCCGCCCCTTCAATCACGACTCCCCATGTACAGTACGACCGGGGCCTGCCAAGCTACGTACAGTTTGTAAGCTTTGTTTAATTGCTGCATTTCCTGATTTCTTAGTATATTGATATTCTACAGTTTTGTTTCATATCTAGTACAGTTCTTTGTTTAAGTTTATTTTATTTCCCTTAAGTCTCTGCTTTATTCATGAAATAAACATGTTTATAGCCGCTTCAAAAATACTTTGGGCTGTGGAGCTGATCTGTCACAGTCCTTTATTAATTTCTGTTGCTTCTAGTCTTTTTTTCTGCTCAAGCTCTCTGTGTTCGCTGTTGGTCTTCACGTCTCTGTGTGAGTTATGTCATTTGGTGATTTCCTGTTTATTCTTTAAAGATTAGTTTTCTCATGTGTTGTGCTGTGATGTGAATTCCTGTTGTTATTTCCTTCCTTTGTGATTGTCTGCTCCGCCCTCTTTGTTCTCTCTGTGATTGGCTGAGCTCACCTGTTTCTAGTTCCTACCTCCAAAGTCTGCCAAGGTCCCACTACTCATGCTCCCTGTGCAGACATTTGTTTTGGGAGATTCTTTATTGAGTGTAGCTATTATTTTGGGAGCATTTATTAAGTGACAGTGGCATGTACTGTGTGCAGGATTGGAGGACCCAAAGTGCAGGCGGGCAGAACACATTTTATGGGATGATGGAGATCACGACACAGACCAAGGAAATCACAGGGCTTCAATACAAAGAGGGATCAATCAGGGAACTAGAAAGCGAAAATTTCAGAAGAAATTTTATGTGTGCCTATGCCGCTGCTAATCTGTGTAGTTTGCCATTCTTACGGCTGCTTAGGGCAAAACTCAGAAGAGCAGCCATTCTCCACCATGAACTATGGTAAAAACAAACACCGCTCACACTTCACAGATGACAGCTTACAGTTTTGTGTAAAGATGAAGTTGCTTTGTACAGCCCCGATTTGCAGACGCTGTGCACAGAGGTTCATGAGCAGAAGTCCCCATTGTAGCACGGCAGACCCGACAATGTTTGCACGAACACGCTTTGAAGCATTACGTTATGGACCACTTTTCACACATGGTTGGTGTACCCACACAACCGGCTGTAGCTCTTCAACTTACACACACCCAAAAAACAGCCGAGAGAGCACAGACAACGCCCGAGAGGCGTGATTGCAGATGCCGCTCAGGTGGGTCCACCTCCCCTGCAGCGGCACTGCAGACCACGCCCCGCCACACACATCAAACACGTAAAATAAATATTTATGCACTTTCGCATTCACTTTTTGTCTTTTGTTATTTTTACACAGTGTTCTGAATGATGAGCAATGGTCTACAGCCAATCTTGTGTATTATTATACAAACTTTGGTTGTAAGATTCAGATAACTATTTAATAAAAGCTAAATATTTTATATGAGAGTAAGAAAGAAAAGTATCTCTTTGTGTCCACCTTTCTCTGTTAATGGCCTACCTGGCCCCCTGGCAAAAGCTTTGCTAGATCCGCCCCTGCACAGTTACCAGCTGTCAGCTACACAAAAAAAGGAGCTTGGTGTTTACAGGGAGTGCAGAATTATTAGGCAAATCAGTATTTTGTCCACATCATCCTCTTCATGCATGTTGTCTTACTCCAAGCTGTATAGGCTCGAAAGCCTACTACCAATTAAGCATATTAGGTGATGTGCATCTCTGTAATGAGAAGGGGTGTGGTCTAATGACATCAACACCCTATATCAGGTGTGCATAACTATTAGGCAACTTCCTTTCCTTTGGCAAAATGGGTCAAAAGAAGGACTTGACAGGCTCAGAAAAGTCAAAAATAGTGAGATATCTTGCAGAGGCATGCAGCAGTCTTAAAATTGCAAAGCTTCTGAAGCGTGATCATCGAACAATCAAGCGTTTCATTCAAAATAGTCAACAGGGTCTCAAGAAGCGTGTGGAAAAACCAAGGCGCAAAATAACTGCCCATGAACTGAGAAAAGTCAAGCGTGCAGCTGCCAAGATGCCACTTGCCACCAGTTTGGCCATATTTCAGAGCTGCAACATCACTGGAGTGCCCAAAAGCACAAGGTGTGCAATACTCAGAGACATGGCCAAGGTAAGAAAGGCTGAAAGACGACCACCACTGAACAAGACACACAAGCTGAAACATCAAGACTGGGCCAAGAAATATCTCAAGACTGATTTTTCTAAGGTTTTATGGACTGATGAAATGAGAGTGAGTCTTGATGGGCCAGATGGATGGGCCCGTGGCTGGATTGGTAAAGGGCAGAGAGCTCCAGTCCCACTCAGACGCCAGCAAGGTGGAGGTGGAGTACTGGTTTGGGCTGGTATCATCAAAGATGAGCTTGTGGGGCCTTTTCGGGTTGAGGATGGAGTCAAGCTCAACTCCCAGTCCTACTGCCAGTTTCTGGAAGACACCTTCTTCAAGCAGTGGTACAGGAAGAAGTCTGCATCCTTCAAGAAAAACGTGATTTTCATGCAGGACAATGCTCCATCACACACGTCCAAGTACTCCACAGCGTGGCTGGCAAGAAAGGGTATAAAAGAAGAAAAACTAATGACATGGCCTCCTTGTTCACCTGATCTGAACCCCATTGAGAACCTGTGGTCCATCATCAAATGTGAGATTTACAAGGAGGGAAAACAGTACACCTCTCTGAACAGTGTCTGGGAGGCTGTGGTTGCTGCTGCACGCAATGTTGATGGTGAACAGATCAAAACACTGACAGAATCCATGGATGGCAGGCTTTTGAGTGTCCTTGCAAAGAAAGGTGGCTATATTGGTCGCTGATTTGTTTTTTTTTGTTTTTTTGAATGTCAGAAATGTATATTTGTGAATGTGGAGATGTTATATTGGTTTCACTGGTAAAAATAAATAATTGAAATGGGTATATATTTGTTTTTTGTTAAGTTGCCTAATAATTATGCACAGTAATAGTCACCTGCACACACAGATATCCCCCTAAAATAGCTAAAACTAAACACAAACTAAAAACTACTTCCGAAAACATTCAGCTTTGATATTAATGTGTTTTTTGGGCTCATTGAGAACATGGTTGTTGTTCAATAATAAAATTATTCCTCAAAAATACAACTTGCCTAATAATTCTGCACTCCCTGTATGAGAGTAAGAAAGAAAAGTATATCTTTGTGTCCACCTTTCTCTGTTAATGCCCTACCTGGCCCCCTGGCAAAAGCTTTGCTAGATCCGCCCCTGCACAGTTACCAGCTGTCAGCTAAATAAAAAAAGGAGCTTGGTGTTTATTTCTCTCAGAAACAGTTCATAACTTCCCTTCAACTCATTCATGTCACCTAAAAAAAAGGTAAACCTGTTTCTCCATCACCAGTTCAGCTCTGATGATTCAGTAAGGTCATCTCCTGGTTTCGACCAGCCGCTTCTACAGCTGTGGCTCCAGCAAACATCAGCTGATACTAGAAATTAAAATCAAATGAATTCTAACAATAGCTGATCAAGCTTAAACGTGCTGCTGTTGTTTAGCGCGATAAACAAACAAGAGAGAAAAGCCGATCATTGATCAGTTTCATGACTGAAGTTTGAACAGGCGAGAGAATGACAGGGGAGGCTGTCATAAACTCCATCGTGCTAGCTACCACGCAGTACGAGTTATTATAACTGATTGTAAAAAGTCAGCACAACAAAAATAAACTACACCTAAACTCGGTTTATATCTGACCCAAATAGAGTGCAGGTCATAACTTCTTACCTGAAATTCAGTTCACCTCACGCTCCGACGATTGTAAAACGGCAGCCGCCTGCTTCTCCTGCCTTCGGTTTCCCTGATCCACGATCTACCACCGGTCGATCGGCGGTCGCCTCGCCGCCTCGTTCCCCACATGTTCTTTCTGACACACACCGGTGGATAGCTGCCCTCGGTTGTAGCTCCGCGTCAGCGACTACCAAACAACTCAGTTATTTTTTCCACATCGACCAGCATCTGGACAATCCACCGCCTTTCACTGTTTGTACCGTTACTAAAAAAAAACCCTCATCGGCTCATAAAAACGAAAAATAAGTCCAGCTATGACCCTGAGTCAAAAAGACAGCCAGCTCGGGTTAGCTAGCTACCTGTCTAGCTCTTTGCAGGCACCGAAAACATCAGAGCTAATATGGGATGTCTTGGTAACACGAGCAGATATTTGAAGTTTACATCTGGCCAATCCACCACCTTTCACTGTTTATACCGTTACTAAAATGAATAAATAAATAAATCATCGGTCCATATAAACGAAAAATAAGTCCAGCTAAAACACATACTGTCGGCGAGCGACCGGGTGCTGACACGAGTTTCACCCGCCTCAATATAAGCCAAGCCTGGGTGCTTTTTCACGAAGGGTCGCTAGCGGTGCTAGCTAACTATGCTAGCGGCACTAGCTAGCTAGCCGGCTATCAGCAACACATAAGAGAACTGCTGCTAAATAAACTACACCTAAACTCGGTTTATATCTGACCCAAATAGAGTGCAGGTCATAACTTCTTACCTGAAATTCAGTTCACCTCACGCTCCTGCCTTCGCTTTCCCTGATCCACGATTGAAACGACAGAGAGAGTCCCCTCGCTATCCATTTGCAGCCAAGTGCGGCAGCTAGCTAGGTAGCCGGCTAGCTGTCAGGCAGGACCGACGTCGTCAGAGCACTGTCGCTAAATATGGGATGTCTTGATAAAACAAGCAGATATTTGAAGTTTACACACCTACATTCTCGCCTGAAAATATCTTAAAAGTTTATTTTGTGACCTAGAAACACGAATAAAAGACATATAAAACGAAGTGGTGGCCGCCATTGTTCACTCTGTAGAGGCGTGCTATGAATTGTGGGATATGGAGTTTTCAACACAAGGATAAATCTTTTCGGCTGTACTACTCCCGGTATACCACTAGAGAGAGCCAAGACACCACAAATGAAGTCTGTTTATTTGGCGCCAAAAGATGAATTGGCCTAAATTTGTACTAAAATATTAATATTTAAAAAACTATAAAAGTCATAAACACCAAAAGTCACAACATAATAGTCCAGCTCCAGCCGCACAAAATGATCTAACATATGTAATCCTAATGTCAAAACTGTTTGGCAGAGGAGCGCGGGAAAATTTTCACTAAAATATTAATATTTAAAAAACTATAAAATTCATAAACACCAAAAGTCATAGCACACCATTCCAGATCCGGCCGCACAAAATGAGGTAACATATATGAAGCTTGTCTCAAAACTGCGGGGCGTGATACGTGCCGAAATTTAGGCGGAAGATGGAGAATAATAATAATAAGAATAACTAGAAAGCGAAAATTTCAGAAGAAATTTTATGTGTGCCTATGCCGCTGCTAATCACTGTAGTTGCCATTCATACGGCTACAGACAGCAAAACTCAGAAGAGCAGCCATTCTCCACCATGAACTATGGTAAAAACAAACACCGCTCACGCTTCACAGATGACAGCTTACAGTTTTGTGTAAAGATGAAGTTACTTCGTACAGCGCCGATTTGCAGACGCTGTGCACACAGGTTCATGAGCAGAAGTCCCATTGTACCACGGCAGACCCGACAATGTTTGCATGAACACGCTTTGAAGCATTACATTATAGACCACTTTTCACACATGCATTCACTTTTTGTTTTTTGTTATTTCTACACAGTGTTCTGAATTATGAACAATGGTCTACAGCCAATCTTGTGTATTATTATACAAACTTTGGTTGTGAGATTCAGATAACTATTTAATAAAAGCTAAATATTTTATATGAGAGTAAGAAAGAAAAGTATATCTTTATGTCCACCTTTCTCTGTTAATGCCCTACCTGGCCCCCTGGCAAAAGCTTTGCTAGATCCGCCCCTGCACAGTTACCAGCTGTCAGCTACACAAAAAAATGAGCTTGGTGTTTGTCTCTCAGAAACAGTTCATAACTTCCCTTCAACTCATTCATGTCACCTAAGGGTAAACCTGTTTCTCCATCACCTGTTCAGCTCTGATGATTCAGTAAGGATATCTGGTTTGGAACAGCCGTTTTTACAGCTGTGGCTGCAGCAAACATCAGCTGATACTAGAAATTAAAAGCAAATGAATTCTAACAACAGCTGATCAAGCTTAAACGTGCTGCTGTTGTTTAGCGCGATAAACAAACAAGAGAGAAAAGCCGATCATTGATCAGTTTCATGACTGAAGTTTCAACAGGCGAGAGAATGACAGGGGAGGCTTCGTAACGACAGAATAAATCGTAATATTTTCTCTGAATGTGGCACGATTCCGTTTGTACGGCAACTCTACGAACTAACCATTATGAATAAAATAAAGTCCAACGTCAGTAACTTAGCGCGCACACAGCTGTATATAAACTCCCGTCGTGCTAGCTAGCACGCAGTACGATTGTAAAAAGTCAGCACAACGAAAATAAACTACACCTAAACTCTGTTTATATCTGACCCAAATAGAGTGCAGTTCATAACTTCTTACCTGAAATTCAGTTCACCTCACGCTCCTGCCTTCGCTTTCCCTGATCCATGATTGACCACCGCGTTAGCAATCGCCTGCCCGGCCTCATATGTCTCGTTGGCGGCATGTCCTTTCTGTCACACACCGGTGGATAGCTGCCCTCTGTTGTAGCTCCACCACCAAACAACTCAGTTATTTTTTCCACATCGACCAGCATCATCGGCCCATATAAACGAAAAATAAGTCCAGCTAAGACACAGACCCTTGCCGAGCGATCGGGCGATTAAACAAATTTTAGCCACCTCACTATCAGCCAAGCCTGGGTGGTTTTTCACGAAGGGTCGCTAGCCGCGCTAGCTAGCTAAGCTAGCGG
Source organism: Oreochromis niloticus (assembly GCF_001858045.2). NCBI lineage: Eukaryota > Metazoa > Chordata > Actinopteri > Cichliformes > Cichlidae > Oreochromis > Oreochromis niloticus. The sequence continues at coordinate 58,373,997 of NC_031967.2, forward strand.
CGCTAGCTAGCTAGCCAGCCGGCTATCAGCAACACGTAAGAGAACTGTTGCTAAATAAACTACACCTAAACTCGGTTTATATCTGACCCAAATAGAGTGCAGGTCATAACTTCTTACCTGAAATTCAGTTCACCTCACGCTCCTGCCTTCGCTTTCCGTGATCCACGATTGACCTCCGCGTTAGCAAACACCAGACGATCGGCGGTAGCCTCACCGCCTTGTATGTCTCGTTCGCGGCATGTCCTTTCTGTCACACACCGGTGGATAGCTGCCCTCTGTTGTAGCTCCACCACCAAACAACTCAGTTATTTTTTCCACATCGACCAGCATCATCGGCCCATATAAACGAAAAATAAGTCCAGCTAAGACACAGACCCTTGCCGAGCGATCAGGCGATTAAACAAATTTTAGCCACCTCACTATCAGCCAAGCCTGGGTGGTTTTTCACGAAGGGGCGCTAGCTAGCTAAGCTAGCGGCGCTAGCTAGCTAGCCGGCTATCAGCAACACTTAAGAGAATTGTCGCTAATATGGGATGTCTTGATAAAACGAGCAGATATTTGAAGTTTACACACCTACATTCTCGCCTGAAAATATCTTAAAAGTGTATTTTGTGACCTAGAAACACGAATAAAAGACATATAAAACGAAGTGGTGTCCGCCATTGTTTGACTCGGTAGAGGCATGCTATGAATTGTGGGATATGTAGTTTTCACCAAGCATGGCACTCTTTAGGCCGTACTACTCCCGGTATACCACTAGAGAGAGCCAACACACCACAAATGAAGTCTGTTTCTATGGTGCCAAAAGCAGAATCTTTCTCAGGAGCCTAGAAATTGGCCTAAATTTGCACTAAAATCTAAATATTTCAAAAACTATAAAAGTTATAAACACCAAAAGTCACACCATACTAGCCCAGCTCCAGCCGCACAAAATGATGTAACATATGTACCCCTATTGTCAAAACTGTTTGGCAGAGGAGCGCGGGAAAATTTTCACTAAAATATTAATATTTAAAAAACTATAATAGTCATAAACACCAAAAGTCATAGCACACCATTCCAGATCCAGCCGCACAAAATGAGGTAACATATATGAAGCTTTTCTCAAAACTGCGGGGCGTGATACGTGCCGAAATTTAGGCGGAAGATGGAGAATAATAATAATAATAATAATAAGAATAATAAATCCGACGAATAGTAATATGTGTGCCTCTTTCCATAGGCACACATAATAAATCCGACGAATAGTAATATGTGTGCCTCTTGGCATAGGCACACATAATGAGAGACAGGAGGGAAACATAGCTGGGACAAATCAGATCTAACAAGACAAGCAAAACCAGGCAGTATCCCAATTCAGGGTCTGCAGCCTTAAAGGCCGATTACATCACAGCGTCGTGACGAAGGCTGTCCCAATTCAAAGGCTGCTCGAAATACAGCCTCAAATGCAGCCTTCATTTCCCCGGATTTGAAGGATGTGGCGGTGTAGACTTCGTGGCCCACCATATCCCACAATTCATAGTGCGGCGGTGGGTGTGGGTGTTGCCGGAAAAAATGGCGGACGGCTGAAGAGTAGTAAAAGTAAGTACTGAATATTATGTCATTTATTTATGTGCAAATGTTTAATAATGAACAGAAACATTACTGTTGGTCACATGTCGTCAAAGTTATGTGACATTAGCGATGTTTGTACTTTGTGCGTTAACGGGATTTTAAAGCCTATACTTTAAAATATACGACGGTCAATACTCGACTTTAATCTTACAGAGAATGTGATGATTTTATGGATAATTAAAGTCAGTCATATATCCACAAACACAACAAGCTGAAAGTCAGTGATGCTGTTCGGTTTGCAGTCCTGAATATGACGGCACAAGCAGGATTCACTGCACTGTTAATGTTAGCTATGTTATATTGCTGCCTCTGTTCGGTGGTGTCGAGCCAAACGGACTTTAACGTGTGTTTGAACGAGCTGACGGTTCACTCGTTAAGCTGAAAGAAAGATGCTTTAATCACAGGAGTCACACATGTGTCCACTGGACCATCTGGGAACTCTTCTTGTTTAGCACTCGTAATAACACAAACACTAAATCCTCCTTCTCTTGTGCTGTTTTGTAGCAGTGTATACACCTGAGACTGTCACCTGTCTGTCTGTCCTGCACTCTCTCTCTGTTTCTTTCTCTCTGATTGAGGAATAAAAGTGTCATGAACCGGCTGTGTGGAGGCAGGTGAGGACCCAAACGCAAAACTCACAGAAACAGAAGATGAACTCAAAAACGCTGCTTTATTGCAGGTCTTACAAAGTAACAGAACTAAACTGGGTAAACTAAACTGAGGACCGAGGGAACACAGAGACACACAGGTTTGGGGAGGAGACATTGACGATGCGACACTGAACAGAGAAAGACATGCACATAAATACACAGAGGGTTAACGAGGGAAGTGGGAGCACACGGGGAACACAGCTGACACAGATAATCATAACGAGACATGGCAGGGGTAAACAACACTGACGGGAGACTATCAAAGTAAAACAGGAAGTACGCAGAGGTGCAGACAGGAGGAGAGAGGACGGGGAGAACACAGGCATAGCGGGCTGGGGAAACATGGAATAAAACACAAGGAGGGGACACGGGGGTTCACAGATACAGAGGGGCACACAGAGGGTAACCAAATAAGGAACATTTTAACTGAACGACCCAGGAACTAATGCCTAAATAAAGAGAAAAATACAAAATGCACAAAAACTAAGAATACTGGGCCAACATGGCCCAGGACCATGACAAAAAGTATGAACATGTATTTATAAGTTACATTTGTGTTTGAATCCTGCAGCTTATCACACATTTGATTTCCATGTGTGACGAGTGCAAGTCTCCAGAGTGAGGACAGACTGAGGGACCCACTGCTGCACATCATCTGTGAGGCTTTGCACCCCTGATGATCCACCAGGACAAACTCAGCAGTGTGTGAGGAAGAGGAGGAGGAAGAGCCAGCAGCAGCTGACAGATGGAGAGAATAGACAGACTGTTCCCTGTTTGTGAAGGACTGCTAGGAAAGTTTAACATAACTAATTGTCTGTCCTGAATCAGTCTTGTTAGGTAATGTTCAAATAATGTTATCATTCCAGTGTCTTCAGTGTGGGAGAAAGTACTCAGGGCCTTCAAGTTACACACTATGAAAGGCAGCAACAAGTTTAATATTCAGAAACCTAAAGTATGTATCAGCAGCAGAATGGAGCTAAAAATAAATGTTTGTTTCAGTTCTATGAAGCTTTGAGTATTTTGGATTAGTAGTACTGCTGTGTTTGTTGCATCATATTGCTGTAATTGTTTATATGCTTTATATATTCTGAGGTAAGTTGATCTATAGTGTTACATCATATTCTATAAGGATGTTATGTGTTTGTTTACTTTCTACCCAGTTTGACCCATTTAGCAGAAGTCAGCCTGTTTAAGGCTCTGATATCTATTCTGTATGACTTAAAGCAGTTATGACATGGTCTGATTTTCTCACCCAATAAAGGAATATTTAATATATCAGTCTGATCTTCAGTCTATCAGAAACAGTTATCACAGCTTGTACATTTTCTTTCTACACATGTATGTAAGCATTGAGTCAAATTTAGTAATGTCAACATATTAAAAGAACAATACTTGTCTCCTATATATGATACATCTATATATACGCTATCAAAGATACTTGTCTTAGAGTGAAGATTTAAGGTGATAGGAAATATAAATACGCGCAACTTGAAGCTTTACTGAAGCCCAGTATTTGACACAGAGTTCGAGTTTACTGCTGTAATAACCACTAATGATTAATATAATAACTATATTATTGGCCATATTACATTTACATTACCAAAGTGATATGACTTTAGTCTCATGAACAACATTAGCTAACTAATCTTAAAATGACTGTTCAGTACAGAAATGAAGCCCAACAATCATGTTTTACAATCCTGTGGTCTCAGCCTCACATACTTATTAAATCAAAGCTCATGTAGAAACAAATGAATAAAATATGTTCTCCTTCATTTCTGTCAAACGAAGCTGTATGAAATGTTTCCAGCTGTTAGTATCATGGTTGCTAGGCAACCTGGGCAGCGCGACGGAGGCCAGACCGCCCCATTTCACAAGCCTGCACGCCTCGCACTTCTCCTTAGCGGTCTTTGAGTATGCGGCCCTTGAGGATTGTTAAGGCTGCGTACTTTAAGTCTGCAGACCCTGAATTGGGATACAGCCCCAGACACTGTACACAGGGCAGGAACTATCAAAATAAAACAGGAAACACACAACAGACACAGAGGCACGGGCTTGACATTGAACAAAAGGAACACAGGAACAAAACCTAAGAACTAGAAATCACAGAACAAAGGACTAAAACTAGAAATACAAAACTAAATAATAGAAACACTAAGTCACCAACTATAGACAAAATCAAAACTGTCACCAGACCCAGGTACCCTAACAGACAGTTCCTCGAGGGTGAAATAACAGAAGAGGACTGACCATCCTACCTGTGCTGGAAACAAAACCTTGTTCGAGCTAGTCACAACTGGTAACAATTAAAATCTTAGTTCTGCAGTGCATAGTATACTGAAAGTCTAGTTTTCTTCTTTTTTTTTTTTCCTGCTGTGCCACATTAGGGCAGCAGATTTTGCCTGGGGTTAGCTTCTGTTCCTGGGGATAAAGGTTGGCTGTGCTCCCTTACCTTCTCAAGGTAAGCTATGTTAGCCTTGTTATGCATGCTTTTAAGTACATTTTAAGGTTCGTGGGATTTTTGTACCTTTAGAAATGTCCTACATATTTTATCTCGTTCCACCACAGAGTTATATTCAAAGTAAAACCAAACTGGACTCTGATGCAGATGAGTTGACTCATGGATCTACAGGGTGGGCCATTTACATGGATACACCGTAATAACATGGGAATGGTTGGTGATATTAAAGTCATGTTTGTGGCACATTAGCATATGTGAGGGGGCAAACTCCTCAAGATGGGTGGTGACCATGATGGCCATTTAGGAGTCGGCCATCTTGGATACAACTTTTGTTTTTTCAATAGGAAGAGGGCCATGTGACACATCAAACTTATTGGTAATGTCACAAGAAAAACAACGGTGTGCTTGGTTTCAACGTAACTTTATTCTTTCATGAGTTATTTACAAGTTTCGCTTTATTCACAGCCATTGACATGTCGAAGAGGTTATGTGAGGAGCGGATCGAAATTGTCATTGACTGGGTCATTGCAACAGATTTCAATGCAAGACACCCTACGAGACCACCCATCTCCCATGCTACAGTTAGCAAACTGCTTGCTAAGTTTCCTGAAACTGGTTCAGTGTTGGATTTGCCAAAATGTGGACGCAAGAAAACTGTCACTAATGAAGAAACATCAGTGGCTGTCCTAGCTTCATTCAGCAAGAGCCCACAGTGTAGCAGTCGCCGCATGTCACTGGAGAGTGGCATTAGTCGAACATCCCTTAGGCAGATATTAGCTACTCACAAATGGCACCCTTACAAACTCCAGTTACTGCAGCATCTCAACGAGGATGACCCAGATCGGCACACAGAATTTGCAGTATGGGCAAAACAAAAATTGGAACAGGACCCTCAGTTCACGCAGAAGATTTTGTTCAGTGATGAGGCAAACTTTTATGTGAATGGTGAAGTTAACAAACAAAACCACCGCTATTGGTCTGACACTAACCCACATTGGATGGATCCCTCCAAGACTGTTGGAACAACAAAAGTGATGGTTTGGTGTGGTATATGGGGTACAACGATAGTGGGTCCATTCTTCATCAATGGAAACCTCAAGTCCACTGGATATTTGAAATTGCTACATGATGATGTGTTGCCCTCTTTATGCACTGAAGCTGGCATGTTCCCTGAGTTTTTCCAGCAAGATGGTGCACCACCACATTATAGTGGTCCACCGACCATTCCTAGATGAACATTTTCCTGGAAAGTGGATTGGTCGTCGTGGGCCAGTTGAATGGCCCCCAAGGTCTCCCAATCTGACCCCCTTAGACTTTTATCTTTGGGGTCATCTGAAGGCAATTGTCTATGGTGTGAATATACGAGATGTGCAGCACCTGGAGCTACGGATACTGGATGCCTGTGCTGGCATTTCTCCTGCGGTGTTGCTATCAGTGTGTGAAGAGTGGGAGAAGAGGGTTGCATTGACAATCCAATACAATGGGCAGCACATTGAACACAAAGTTACGTTGAAACCAAGCACACCATTGTTTTTCTTGTGACATTACCAATAAGTTTTATGTGTCACATGGCCCTCTTTCTATTGAAAAAACAAAAGTTGCATCCAAGATGGCCGACTTCTAAATGGCCAACATGGACACCACCCATCTTGAGGAGTTTGCTCCCTCACATATACTAATGTGCCATAAACAGAACTTTAATATCACCAACAGTTCCCATGTTATTACGGTGTATCCATGTAAATGGCCCACCCTGTAGATCCATGAGTCAACTCATCAGAGTCCAGTTTGGGTTTACTCTGAATATAACTCTGTGGTGGAACGAGATAAAATATGTAGGACATTTCTAAAGGGAAAAAATCCCATGAACCTTAAAATGTACTTGAAAAGCTTGCATAACAAGGCTAACGTAGCTTACCTTGAGAAGGTAAGGGAGCACAGCCAACCTTTATCCCCAGGAACAGAAGCTAACCCCAGGCAAAGCAACATAATGCATCCCGAGATAGCATACAGCTTCTTCAGAATTGAAGGCGAGCAGATGATACCAATGTTTCTTAGGATGAGCAAAGAGCTGCTGGAGAGGGCCGAGATAAAATGTGGATGGAGTCTGAATCGGAGGAGTCGGACACAGAATGTGAGGAAAGTGGGTGAGTGGGTGAGTGTTGTTATAGGAGCAAACACATTGTTATTGTTGTTTTCTTTATATTTATATAAACCGCTGCATTAATAAACAGCATTTGCAGCTATAATGTTAGAGTTACCTATTGATTTTTCTGATTCATATATAGAAGACATCTAATTCCTCTCATTTACCCCATCTAGTGCAGATAGTAAATATGCTGCAGAAAGGCTGGAAATGGAAGCTAACTGTACCTAGGTTCACTATGGCTGTCTCCAAATTCACGGGCTGCATCCTTCGAATGACCTCATTTGCAAATGAGGGATAGAGAAAGAATCTGGCATCTGTGTGCAAAAAGGGTTCTGCTTTTTGCAATGATAGATGCAGAAAACTGGCAACTCGGTGGTAGGAAGCCTGCTGCATTTTGCAAATGATGGCTAGAAAAAGAACCTGGCATCCCAGTGGCGAGCAATCAGATTTCCTTCATAACTGGATTTAGCAGAGAGAAGATAACTGAATAGATCGACGTACAACACGTTGGACAAGAAGACTGCTCAAAGTTTCACGGGACGGCTGGGGGTATTTGGTCTCTGTTTGGGTTTCTTGTATTGCCTAAGGGAAATCCGATGAAGCAGAGCTGTATGGTTCTTTGTCTGATGTGCTGACTGACAAGAGGGTAATTAAAAGCAAATGGAATAATGAGTAAAATTATATTACTCTTGTAAGATAAGCTGTTTTAAGGACCTTCTTGAGAAGTGTTCGCACCAAAACAAGAACAAACTGCTTGTAGAACTGGGGGGTCACTTACGTATACATAAGAACTGGAAGTGGTGTGTTTGGCGGTGTGGTCCCGCTACTGGAATTCAGATAGTTTATCTCCAATTTATCAAATGGGATTGGAAATATCAGAAACATTTCATATATGGAGTTAAACATGAATCATTGTTTCAACAATATATTTATTGTTGTCATAAACAGACAAGAAGACAACAACAAACTGCTCCTCCCATTCAACACATGTCAGTCCATATCCCAGCAAACTAAATCATCTCCATTTACACACATCAAATAGAAACATGAATCACTTGTAATGATGAGAAACCTGATAGAATTTCAAATCTAGTTTGGGGAGTCATTCAGTGAGAAACAGTGAAATGATTTTCCATGTGAAAAGGTGGACAGCAGAAACAGAAAGAAACAGTGAGAACTAAAAGAGAAACAAAGAGCTTTGGAACAACGAGGCAGCAGGAGGACAGCTGCAGTTTAACAGCTTCAATTCACTGACAGGAAACAACATTAGAAACATCATCATCCTCAACTCATCTGCTCCACTGACACTGACACCTTCAAGGGACACACCTTCACTTCATCATCAGTGTTGATGTATGGAAACATCCTGTGAGTGAAAGTGTGTCTGAAGGTGTGTATGTGTGTGTTAGTATCAGGATCAGAGAACGACAGCTTTCCTCTGTTCCAGTTCAGATTCACTCTGATCCTCTGGAACTTCTTCTCAACTGTGAGGTCAGTGGATCCAGCTGATGGTGAATGTGTGTAGTACATACCTAAACTGCACCCTATTATCCATAATCCAGACTGTATGTCTCCCTTCCTCTGCACAGACTCTGCTAACACCCCCAGTCCCCACCATGTACTGTCTCCAACATGAACATCCCAGCTGTGAGTCCCTGAATTAAAGCCCTCAGAACCCAGGACTGAGAAGATTAATCCATTAAACCTCTCTGGATTATCAGGAAGCTGTTGCCTCTTTCCTTCTCTAACATTAGTCAGATCTTCGGACAGGATGAGGTTTGGATCAGAAGTGTTTGGGTCCAGAATGAGAGGAGTGTAGGAGACCATGTCCTTCATGTTGTTCCAGATGTTGAAGGTCAGGTTGCCCAGGTGTTTGGCCTGGTCTATCAGAGCTCCTGAGGGCAGCTGTGGATCATCCAGCAGGGGGCAGCGCTGGACTCTTTCCACTGCAGCCTTGTAGTTGTGCAGGAATGAGACGTCTTCAGCTCTCAGCTCCTCCTCTGTGGCTCTGACTGTGTCTGAAAGAGCTGCTATCTCTCTGCTCAGAGCCTCCATCTTCTCCTTCATCATCCCACTCTTCTGCTCCTCTTCCTCCCTCAGTGCAGCCAGCCTGTCCTCCTCTTCCTCTGCTAGAAAATGGTGAAGCTTCTTAAACTGCTCCTTAATCTGCCTCTCTGTGTGTCGGGCCTGGACCTTAATGTGTTCTGCTGTTTGATCAAACTTCACTTGAACTTCTTCATAAATCTTTAACTTCTCCTTTAAGGGCTCCAGAGTTTCCTGAAGTTCCTTCTTTTGTTGTCGTGCAACTTCATCGATGGGTCTGAATCTGTGCTTGGTGTGTTTTTCAGAGTCTCTGCAGATGAGGCACACTGGCTGCTGATGGTCCAGACAGAAGAGTTTGAGTTTCTCAGAGTGCAGACTGCAGAGAGCCTCTGAAGCTCTCTGATCTCTCTCCTGTAAGAACGACTCACAAAATTTCTTCAAAGCCAGGTTTAAAGGTGGATCATACACTGATATTTTATTGCAAACTGGACACTCGTGTGTTGGTCTCTCTCTCCACCATCTCTTCAGACAGTCTTTACAGAAGCTGTGGCTACATGACAGAAGAACAGGATCTCTGAAGACCTCCCAACAGACCGGACAGCAGAGATCCTCCTCTGATCTGGAAGCCATTGAGTCTGTGAGTGAAGCTGAAAACAGCAGACAGGAAGTACAGTCAGTCCTGGCTCCCCTCCCTCCTCTACGACCTTCACTGAAACTTCCTTTGAGTCGTGTTTTTGCTCAAACTCACATTCAGTGTGTGGAGCGTCAGCAGCTTGAAGCAGCAGTGTTGGAGTTTTCCACTTTTCTCTCCTGTAGCTGGACTCACTCAGAGGAAGCTGCTAGTTTGGTCTGAACTCAGTCTGATCGTCTGTGCGTCTCTCTTTACTGAAGAAGAAGAACATCCTGTTTCCTGGTTTGTCGCATTCAAGTGATGTGAGGGAGCCTCTTTCCACTTCCTTTTATAGATGTGTGAGTATGACAGCAGAGCGCAGATGTTTACCACAAGTCAGGAAACAAAACCTTTTTTGAATCTTATATAGGTTCCCAGCAGCCGGAGTGTAATGCAGTCACACAAACACATGTGGTGTTAAGATGGATTCACTTTGTTACCCAGTTATAAAAGTGAAATGGATTGTATACGTGTTTCATTGGCTCCTCTCACTGAAGAACCAGCTGTTACTATAATATCAGCTAGTTTTCCATCAGACCAACACCAAATTCTGTCTTACACAATCAATGGCTCTTGGTGGAATTTAACCTTTGACTTTAAGTCCTCTTTATTCCCTGAAGCACACTGTCATTCATTCATTGATTATTTTAGTAAGAAATGTGTTTTATTACCATTAAATAAGATTAAAAATCAAATATTTACATTGAAGAAGCTTCGCTTAAGGAATTTTTACTTAAAAAACCAAAAATATTGTTGTTCATGACTTTTCTGGAGCTCATTGTTCAACCACAACCAGAGATGGGCAGTAATGCGTTACTTGTAACTCGTTACTGTAATCCGATTACTTTTTTCAAGTAACGAGTAATGTAAAGGATTACCATTGCAAAAACGGTAATTTGATTACTGTCACTTTCCCGTAGGAACACTGCGTTACTGTGTTACTAAAACTGGTAATGAGGTGTTTTTTTCAAGAATGTCTCATGACAGTGACGTAAGCGAGTGCGACGTTCGTGACAACAGCTGTGTGCAGATCAACAATGGATAATATATTGAGTGCGGGAGAGAGTATGAGCGTGCAGCGTTTAAAGCGTGGAAGTACTGACCTTATTTTGAGTTTGATTCCATAAAAAGTGACAAAAACATTAGTGTCCGTTGTGCGTGGGAAGAAAACTTCTTTTTACACCGAAAAAACCCCCCTAAACTTCCAAGCAAGCACCGAGTGCGCTACGACTGTAATGTGAAATTCACAGAGAAACTCGCGCAGTCTTCAACTGACTGCTGCGGCACACCTGCACCAGGGTAAACCTCCGCCTACCCCTGTCCTGCTTTACAGGTGAAAACAGAGCAACTAGTCTTTGATTTTATTTATTTTCTGCTGTGTTTTACTTTCATCTATTTGAAAGAGTGAGTGTAAACACAAAAAAACAATTATTTTATGTGCTGGAATGTGCAGAAAATAGGTTTAAATGTTAAACAAATTTCTTCCAGAGAATGTTGCATGTAATTAAATTTTTACTTGATGCATAAAGTTAAGAGACTAAAACTAACAAAACAAGTTTTAAGAAGAGACTTTTCCATTTGATTACATTTTGTATGGTGGATTATGCAGAAAAAGTAGAATTGGGCTGAAAGATCTATCGCTTTATCACCTATTCAGGTTGTAAATCATGTTTTTAAAAAGTAACTAAGTAACTAAGTAATTAATTACTTTTGAAAATAAGTAAAGTAACGGGATTACTTTTTGGGGGAAGTAATCAGTCATTAGTTACTGATTACTTTTTTCAAGTAACTTGACCAACACTGGCCACAACCAGAAGTTCTTGTTTTCCTCCATGCTGCAGATATGAAATATTTCTTTGTGGTGTTATAAAAATTTAAAAGAGCAGAAAGAACAGAAATACGTTTGAAGAGTACAGCAGCATACATGTTTTAGTGTGAAATGATTCATCTACTCCCGGAAGATGAAGGTGTGGATGGTGTGCGGTGGGCATAGTATGGAGTGAAATGGCATGGCAGTGACTCAGTGTAGTTAGACTTGTAAACATGAAGACGTGAACTGTATTAATAGCTTTATGAAGGACCAAAGGTTTGTAGAAAATGCGGACCCAGAAGCAAACTCAAAAGCTGACTTAGATCAGAACTTAAAACCTTAAAATTATTTTATTTACACACAAGAAACAAGGTTTATTTATATACATGGTAAATGGAAAATGGTAAATGACCTGTATTTGTATAGCGCTTTACTTAGTCCCTATGGACCCCAAAGCGCTTTACACTACATTCAGTCATCCACCCATTCACACACACATTCACACACATATATATATATATACATATATAGACATGAAAACCAGTGGCAAGGCGAGGGGAACAGGACTTCTGATAGGCAGCTCTGAAAAAGAGGAAAGGGTGAGTATTGTGTGTTGGATGTTTGCTTACTAGCAGGTGGAAAGCAGGGTTTGGCAGAGTTGTGGTCTTTGGCTCAGCTGTAGGGCAGGGATAGTGCAGCAGGCTCAAGGGGCTATGCCAGGGAGGCTGGCACACGAGCTGCAGCTCGTCAAGTGCTCACGCTCTCCTTGCTCAGGGGACAGCAGTTCCAGGGGGAAGAGGTGTGGTATGTGTGCTACAGGAGCAGGGCAGCTGGAATGCTGCATGCTGAAAAGCCAATAAAAACATGTTACAGTGCAACACTACTGTTTTTGGTTCCTTCATTGTCACAGTAATGCAGAAATCTGAAATCCCATCCATCACATAGAACCACAGCTGACCGAACCAGTTAGGGCGCTGGCCTGGATGGTGGCCGAGCTGGTGGCTATGCAGTGGGAGCAGGTGCCGCCGCCAGTTGGAACAGCTGCAGGACCACTATGAAAACTGGATAAAGGTGATGGAAAGTCTGGTCTCTCAGGCTGGTTGCTTGCTTTCACTACTGCAGAGTTAATTAGGCAAACTCAGGTAGGAAAACCGAGGAGTGATTCAGTAAGTGCAGCTGCTTCCTTGTATCAGAGTGGTTTTCCAGTTGGGAGGAGGAGTCATGAACCTGAGTGAGTGGTTTAGTGGCAGGGAATGGTCCAACCTGCAAATCCAGAGCTTCAAAGCAAACGGCGGGCAGGGGGCAGTCGGTGATTGTGGAGGAAATCTGAATTCCATTGGAGCAGTTTTCTGCAAATGGAGAGAGTTCCCGGTTGTAGGCTGTCAACTTAGTGACAGAGTTAATAATGTGGTAGGCTGCAAACTAAGGAGAAAACTGGTAAGGCAAAACATTGACCCAAAGGAAACACTGAGGTATGTGGTCTGTTACCACCATGAGTAGCTGGCAGACTGGCAAAGGAGAGTTGACAATGCCAGGTTTAAATTCAGCCTCCTGATGGCAGCTGATGAGGCCCAGGAGATTGTCTGACTCTGCCTCAGGGTGGATCAAGGAAGAACACTGCCAGCCCCGATGATGCACCCACCACTCACTTGGATCGAGGTGGTGTGCGGCAGGGGTGTGGTATTTGGCTCAGCTGCAGGGGAGGGGTGGTGCAGCAGGCTTGAAGGGCAGTGGCAGGCACGCTGGGATGCCAGCTGGAGCGCGTGAAGTACTCATGCTCTTTCTGGTTAACCCTTTAAGGCAGATTGGAGCGTGTAAAAAAAAAAAAAAAAAAAACAATTTTCAATTTTTTTTTGCAATTTATGTAGTTACTATGGACTTAATGCATTTATATTATTAAAATCTGGGATATAACGGTTGTATTGATGTATAGCAATTTAACATGCTGCCAAAAATGGCACTACACTATATAAAAATATAAAGATAAGCTCTGGGAGACTTGGTTCTATGGTAGGTCTTAAAGGGTTAAGAGACAGCAGTTCCAAAAATTGCCAAAGCGAAGCTTTATCTTCCTCCTAAAGACCTGGAAAAACTATTCATGCCTTCATCACCTTTAGATTATTTATTTTGGTCTTCCAAACACTCATCTCTCCATCACTTTCAGTTAGTCCAAGTCTTGTCTTTTAACAGGTGTTAGAAGGTATGAACACATCACTGTAGTTTTAGCAAATTTACACTGGGTCCATTATCATACTGATTTTAAGATACTTTTACTTATTTTCAAAATTTTAAATGGTATGGCGCCCAGATATTTAAGCAAACTCCTCAACATATACAACACCAAAAGAACACTGAGATCTTCTAGCCATGTGCTCTCGGTACAGCCGAGGTCTCGATTGAAGCATGGAGGAGTTCGGGCCTTATAACTTACCAATTGATATTTGTACTTCAGAGTCTATACGGTGTTTCAAATCACCTCTTAAAACTCATTTTTTTATGTTGGCTTGCCTTGGTATGCTTTGCTGTGATATGGGCCCTTGAACACTTTCGCCCATATGTTGAAGGTGTTCATGTTACTATCGTCACTGACCACAACAGTCTCAGGTGGCTCATGTCTCGTCAAAACCCAACAGGCCGATTCACCCACTGATCATTTCGCTTGCAGGACTTTGATTTCCCAATAGCGCACATAAAGCTGTCGCACATAACAAAGTGCCAGATGCGCTGTCCCACAATACTTTCCCTCTGACTTGTGACGGGCCAACAGATCTTTTACCAGAACACGCTGTCATGGGCATTCTGGAGATTCCCACTCTGCCTCCTGTCATTCTAGCTGATCGTTCACAATCAAGACAGCTGCAGTTAGATGATCCTGTCACAGGTCCACTCCTCAGAGACATTGAAGCAGACTCTCTGAACAGCTCAGACAGTGCCACCTTGTTACAGTATGTTGTGTATGACTCTCTTTTGTGTTACAGAGACCCCAAGTCCACATGTGCTTTGCACCGTTTGAAAGAGCTGAAACTGTTTGCACCTTGCTGGAGTATTACCACGATCACCCGACAGCAGCTCACTTGGGTGTTTCTAAGACATTGGCTAGACTGTGCTTTAGGGTTTTCTGGTCCAAAATTGCAGCTGATGTGGAGCGCAATGTGACTTCATGCTCAGTGTGCCAACTTACCAAGCCCAGTCAGAAAAAGCGGCAGGTCTTATGGTTCCCATTGTCCCCCAGAAACCCTGGGAGTATGTGAGTCTGGATTTGTTGGTGACCTTATGAGAGTTAAGATGCACCCCAGGTCAGACGCTCCTTCTAACTTTACTGAAAACTTCCACCACTGTTTGAGGGACCATTGTTTGTATCTCAGAGACTCAGTGATGTTAACTACAGGCTCACTATGGTGATCTCTGGTGTGGATTCAGGTGTTTATCATGTTGTGAACATGCAACGGTTCCATAGCTGGGACTCTCTCACTTCTGTTTCATCTCCTGCTGAGAGAGAGACCACAAGATCTGGACGCTGACACTCAGGCCCACCCTTCGCCTTTCTTGGCATTTAAAAACAAAAAGAGAAAAAAAGAGAAAAACAAAGAAAAGTGATTTTCCACTCTATACATATTCATTTCATTTTCGCCAAATTCAATTTTAAATGGTCTTTTGTCCTGTGTGAGTGCCAATCTTAGCTACAACCTATAGGACACTGTTAGGTGTGGTGTGTGCTTCTTCAGCTGTGTATGGCTGAGGACATCCTTTTTCTCACCAGGGGGGACTATGTAACAGTTGGTGTTGTAATGCAGTGTATTGCCGCATGGTGGCACCTATTGTCTCATGACTGGTGGGTCACCCTCTTTTTGTTCTTCTTCGTACCGTCTCCGTAATGGATTCTTCCATGTGTATGCAGACTAGTGTGCTCTCAAGTGATGTGTGGTAGAGGCAGCACTTTTATTTTTGATATTTAAAATAAATGAGTACTTGTGGAAAGTTAGAAGTTGTTGCTTATTCGCTATCCACCTGCACACCTCCGGAGCTGGATTCAGCTCCACCTTATGTTACTGTATGTGTGTGTTAGTATCAGGATCAGAGAACGACAGCTTTCCTCTGTTCCAGTCCAGATTCACTCTGATCCTCTGGAACTTCTTTTCAACTGTAAGATCAGTGGAGCCAGCTGATGGTGAATGTGTGTAGTACATACCTAAACTGCACCCTATTCTCCATAATCCAGACTGTATGCTTCCCTTCCTCTGCACAGACTCTGCTAACACACCCAGTCCCCACCATGTACTGTCTCCAACATGAACATCCCAGCTCTGAGTCCCTGAGTTAAAGCCCTCAGAACCCAGGACTGAGAAGATCAATCAATCAAACCTCTCTGGATTATCAGGAAGCTGCTGCCTCTCTCCTCCTCCTTTCACATTGGTCAGATCTTCAGACAGGATGAGGTTTGGATCAGAAGTGTTTGGGTCCAGAATGACAGGAGTGTAGGAGACCATGTCCTTCATGTTGTTCCAGATATTGAAGGTCAGGTTGCCCAGGTGTTTGGCCTGGTCTATCAGAGCTCCTGAGGGCAGCTGTGGATCATCCAGCAGGGGGCAGCACTGGACTCTTTCCACTGCAGCCTTGTAGTTGTGCAGGAATGAGACGTCTTCAGCTCTCAGCTCCTCCTCTGTGGCTCTGACTGTGTCTGAAAGAGCTGCTATCTCTCTGCTCAGAGCCTCCATCTTCTCCTTCATCATCCCACTCTTCTGCTCCTCTTCCTCTCTCAGTGCAGCCAGCCTGGCCTCCTCTTCCTCTGCTAGAAACTGCTGAAGCTTCTTAAACTGCTCCTTAATCTGCCTCTCTGTGTGTCGGGCCTGGACCTTAATGTGTTCTGAGAGTTTCCTGAAGTTCCTTCTTGTGTTGTTGTGCAGCTTCATCGATGGGTCTGAATCTGTGATTGGTGTGTTTTTCTGAGTCTCTGCAGACGAGACACACTGGCTGCTGATGGTCCAGACAGAAGAGTTTGAGTTTCTCAGAGTGCAGACTGCAGAGAGCCTCTGAAGCTCTCTGATCTCTCTCCTGTAAGAACAACACACACAGGTTCTTTAAAGCCCGGTTTAAAGGTGGAGCATAAACTGATATCTTATTACGAACTGGACACTCGTGTGTTGTTCTTTCTCCCCACCATCTCTTTAGATAGTCTTTACAGAAGCTGTGGCTACATGACAGAACAATAGGATCTCTGGAGACCTCTTGACAGATCGGACAGCAGAGATCCTCCTCTGATCTGTCATACGTAGTGAGGAGGCAAAATTATTAACAAGATAATCGACCTCTGTTGGAGTAGCGTTCAGGTAGCTGCTCTGCTCTATGTTGGTACACGGCATTGAAGATGATAACAGTGGGTGGATTATATTCTTAAACTTAGTTACAGCGCTTTCAGAAAGACATCTACTGTGATAAAGTCTACTCCCCACTGCTGTGTAATCAATTATTGTAAATGTTATCAGGAAATGATCAGACAGCAGAGGGTTTTCAGGAAACACTGTTAAATGTTCAGTTTCTATGCCATTACAGACATTACATGGGGATACAAGTCGGAGATCGGTAGCGTTACAGAAGAACACTGAAATGTACACTACAATGGGCAAGGACAAGAGGAAAAAAAGAGACCTCTACTCATGCTGTGCTTCCATGATAGGACAGGAAACGAAAAAAACTCCTCTGCACAAAAGCACACAAATGTCCACAGCACAACATTGTGAGAGACATTCCAAGCCACAGGGTTGGGTCGGGGTGAAGAGTAATCCGAAGCGAATACAGCAACCATCCTGCACAGCGCTATCATTCTAGCGCGGCACACAGACCCGCCGTGTTCCCACGCAGGAAACAAGCATCAAAGGCATTTGGAAAGGGAGGGGGGATGAGTGTGTGCATATGAGTATGTGTGTATGTGTGTATGTGTATGCATGTCCAGAGTCAAGCTGAGGCACTGTCCTTTGCCCTGCCAGGCTAAGTAAACAGTCTTCCAGCCAACTCAGGTGGCCTTGCATAGGATGGGGAGGAACAGACAAAACACAGTCGTTATCAGGGAGTTTTTGTTCGGCTTCAGCCTTGAGCCCACAGCTGGCGCCGAAGGGGTAGCAGCATGAAATGATGATGGTTTTAACTTTAGTGCGAACAACTCATAAGAATTTCAAAGCTGTTCTAACAGTCCAACACTGGTATCTCAATCTCCCGTTGGAGAGCCATGAGCTTCCTATGATGTTATCAAACTTACATTCCGTGGTGTTGTCATTCTTGTGGTCAAAGAGCAGGTTCTGAGAACTCACAACTGCGGTGCGCTTCCCAAGATGTGATCAATTTGCGCCCAGAGGTGTTATTCCCAGTGAGCCGCTCCAGATGTAATCAGTTTGCACTCAGAGGTCTTGTTCTGAGTATTCACGGCAGCCGTGCGGTTCTCCAAGATCTCATCTGTGTTGCACTCAATTACCCATTTCGAGAAACCCACGCCTCATCCCATCATTTTAATCCCAGCGGGCAGCCTTGTGGGGGTTTGAACAGCCGGTTCCGCTTCCTTAATTCTTCGATAAGCCAGGGCCAAGCCAGCTCTGATCAGCAAGAACCCTGTTATCATGGTTCCGAATAGGTAGATATCTTCAGCAGTCAGGCTCACCCGAGCCCAGACTTCTCGTTGAAGGGGTGTCAATTGCATTCAGAGACCAGTTGATCAAATCCATAATTCCTCTTTTAGGCTTTAGAGAACAAACTGTGAGAGAGTGTTCCAGGGAAAAGTAATAAAAGCACGAGACAAGACAAAGACATAAGAAGCTAAGCAGGGAAGATAAGGGAGAGGAGAAATGTGCGACCGCCTTCGCTGAGAGCCAAATGAGAGAAAGGCAGGGCTTCAACATCTACCAGAAAAATGCTGAGGATTTTCTACGAGTCTGTTGTGGCCAGTGCGATGCTCTATGCTGTGGCATGCTGGGGGAGCAGGCTGAGGGTCGCAGATGCCAACAGACTCAACAAACTGATCCGTAAGGCCAGTAATGTTGTGGGGATGGAGCTGGACTCCCTCAAGGTGGTGTCGGAGAGGCGGATGTTGTCCAAAATAAAGACAATGTTGGATAACACCTCCCACCCACTCCATGACATGCTGGTCAGTCACAGGAGCACGTTCAGTGAGAGACTGAGATTACCGAAAAGTACCACTGAACGACACAGGAAATCATTCCTGCCTGTGGCCATCTCCCTGTACAACTGATCCACTTAACACACTGGTTACTGTTACAACTACACGTTTCTTTCCAGCTATTTATTAATGTGTGACTTCCCCCAGGGATCAATAAAGTATTCTGATTCTGATTCTGATTCTGATATGTACAGAGGAGGCATAGTAGATATAGTGGACAAAGGATGTTAAAAGAGACGGCACAAGACAAAGAGAAAGAAAAAGAAAGTCCACTAATGCTATAATTTAAATTATCAGTTTGAGGATGATGTTAAAACTCTTTCAGTGGGCAAGTGTTAGACTTATGCCAAACTTTTGCAGACATACCTGTTTTGGGATCCTTCCATTGCTTGTGTAATACAATAACTTACCCACTACAGAATGTAGAGAAAGTTAGGATGTTTCGGCTTATGATCTCTGGGCATCGAGTAAGGAGTGAATGACACATGGCTAAAATAACTGTTAAAGAAATGTATCTTAAATGTTACCATGAATAGTCATTTAACATTTCACAGTAAGGAATTCCAGCAGTCCATGCTTGTCAGTCCTCATACTTAGTTTCATATTTCGGAGTTCTTTTCAGTTTCTTCAGTTTAGGTGTATAGAGTATTTGTGCATATAGTGTTCTTGTTAGTAGTGCTACCCGGATAGTGTATTGTATTGAGATCTCATAAGCTTATTTGTCCAGAGGTCACACAGCTGTCACTTCTAAGTATGCTGGAAACGTTCCTGTATCACAGCTGGGGATCATGAATCCTGGCTCACCAAGGGCAAATTTACTTGCCTCACTCGCACAATTTCAGACTCAAAAAAAATAAAATAACAGGGCAGTGAACACACTTTATATATATAGTATAAAACAATAATCACTGATAGTGACACTTAACAAAACAGTTTCCATAGGCAATTATTAACACACAGTTAACCCTTTATGACCGGTGGGAGCGGGTATGCTTTGTTTTGCATAACTATTTTTAAAGCCTGGTGTTCCAGATTAACTGGTGTCATTGATTAACTAGCATCACAGATCAACTGGTGTTGCTCAAACAGATGTGTGGTAGACTTGCTTTTCAGGAGCCGCTACCGATAAGCAA
The DNA here is from genome assembly GCF_001858045.2 of Oreochromis niloticus. Taxonomy (NCBI): domain Eukaryota; kingdom Metazoa; phylum Chordata; class Actinopteri; order Cichliformes; family Cichlidae; genus Oreochromis; species Oreochromis niloticus. The sequence continues at coordinate 58,393,692 of NC_031967.2, forward strand.
ATGTTTAAAATGTTGCGAGTTTACCTGGTGATATTGTCATGCAGGAGGCGATCGCGAAAACAGCAAACTGTTCATAGGACAGCAAGAGTTCGTGTTGTGGATTTCCATTTCTTTTCCTGTCATTGTGTTCAGCTTGTATCCTCTTTTGTATTAGAATAAGCTGTGCTCCCACCTGTATGTCATTACCTGGTCTCATTGTTTGTGTGTGTAAATGGCCTGTATTTGTATAGCGCTTTTCTAGTCGCTAAGACTGTCCAAGCCGGGGCTCGAACCGGTAACCTTCTGATTACAAGGCGAACTCCCAACTCTTGAGCCACGATCGCCTGTGTGTGTCTGTGTGTGTGTGTGTATATATATATAGTGGGTGTCGGTCTGTGCTTGTTGTGGGCTCGTCTGTGTTCTATGGTGTTGTGTTTCTCTCTCTGTGTCTCTCTGCCCCGCACCCCGTTTCGTATGTTCTCAGGTTTGTTATTTAGTTTTCCCAGTTTAGGTTTCTTTAGTCATTTGTCATTCCTCACTTCCTGTTCTGTTACTCCGTCACTTGGAAATAAACATCACTAACATCATCAATCTACTGCCTGCATTTTGGGTCCTCTTTCCCTTCAACACCAGTAACCAATCAGGAGAATCGTTTCTTTCTTATCGTTCCCCCTGTACGTGTTATTACTCCAATTCAGTGTTTTCGCTTCATAACTAAAGCGTCCAGTTTATTTTGTGTGCACTCAAACGGAGTCGAGTCAATTACCGCCATCTGTGGCCAAGTCTACAGCCAGATTGTTGTGACAGACAAATCTGCACCTGGCTCTATCGCCACATTTGAGTTTGTAACTTTCAATGTTGATTACTTTTGTGTCTTGCAAATAAACCTTTAAACTGAATGAAATGATTTTATGTATTTATTTCCGGCCTACATCAGTAGAAAAGGCCAAATTATATGCACAAAGTTATAGATATCACCACTCCTGTTGTTCATCATGATTTTCATTTTCTTTCCCAAGGAAATACATAAAATGTAAAATTACATCTTGTAAGCATAGCTTGCCTGTGTCTTTTCTCTGGAAATGAACATTTCCAGCCAATATAGGTAATAAATTAACATGAACAGCTTCTTCCCTACAGCTGTCAGACTCCTGACATCTGACCCACATTAATCTCATGGACTGAACATTCACACACCCACAAGCACCTACACACACAATGGACAAAACCAAACAAATGGCCAACTATACCCTTATACACACAATAACATTGATTGAACCACCACTCACAGCCACTAGCACTTTATATAGCCTCTGTAGAAATTATCCACATAGTTCACTGATCTAAACTGCACTACTGTAAATGCTGTACAGATAATCATTTCTGGATGGATGCAAACTGCATTTTATTGCCTTGTACTTTCGACATGTGCAATGAAAATAAAGTTGAATTCTATTCTATTCTATTTAATTAAGTCTACGTCACTTAATTGATTTGATACCAGCACCATTATTCTCTGCAACATATCAGCCACTTCTTTCCTTTTACAGTCACAGTGTCATGGTCCCTGTGTCTGTCCAGCTGGCCCTGTGTGGCTACATGTGTTTTGCTTTTTTCTCACTCTCCTTTCACTCTCTACACGCTGCCTGGGTGGAGCTCATTGTGGGCTTCCACCCCTGGCCTTCACCTGCAAGCAATCACCTGTGGCTCCTCACATCGTTTGCTCTCACTACTGAAGGCAGTGACTGACAGCACTATTGAGTAATGCTCGTTAGTGCTACTTTAGCCCAAGTCAATTTTGTTCTCTCTCTGTGTTATTTCTCTGTGTTAATTCCTGATCACTGTGTACAGATCCTTTGTGCCCTATTTGGAAGTTTGGACACCGAAGCCTGCCGAGTGCGGCAGTGAGAGTGGCGTGTGTGAGAAAAGGACCTTTTTGAGTGAATTGTGTGGAGCTGTTTGCGTGGAGCTGTGCGAGAGAAGACGTTTTCATGATTCTTCTGTGGACCCCTGGCAACCTTGGACCCTTTCCCCCTCACCTGTATATAGGGGTTAGTAAGCGTGTAAATAAAATTTAGTTTTCTGTGATTTCAGTCAGCGCCTGAGTCCTCCCTGTTTCACTCTGACACACAGTCCCTATATTCAAAATCCTTACTCTCACACACCATACTGGCTTTACTTCTCTCTATTTACACACCTTCCCCTATCCTCCTCCGTTTTCTAAGCCCAGCAGTTTGTAATGATGCCAAGCTATGGTAAGTTTTAACTCAGGCCACTAACAATCCTGCATGGAAATGTAACTCTTATCCACACATTTGATTTGGCTGTGACAAATGATGGAAGTCTTCCCTTTTTATCTGGGCTTGGAATAGGCACTAAGAATACACTGGCTCGTTGTTAATAACAGTAATAATAAGAATGAGTAGCAAAAGAATTATTTATTCCCCAACCTGGGGAATTACCATGTATCAGCATTCAAAACATTGAAAACTACTTAGTTCAATAGATATCATATAAATCGCTTCAAAAAGTCATTTAGTAATTCAAAATCCAGATTTTAAAAGAGTAACTTAATTTAAAATGAATACAGGTATTTTGAGATGAAGAGGTAAAAACTTTCTCTCTGTTTTTGTCGTTGATGTAATAAATACATTTTATTATATTATTATTATTATTTTATTATAAGCACATCTTAATAAATAAATTTTCAAAAATTTTTAAAGTGTCATTAGTGCTACTTTAGCCTAAGTCAATTTTGTTCTCTCCGTGTTATTTCTCAGTGTTAATTCCTGATCACATCCCCAAATGACATCAGTCTGTCTCAGTGTGTTTATAGGCTATATTTGAAATGTTTAAGATAATATTATATTAGTAAAATGTAAAAAAAAAAAACATTTAAAACACGCACAAATAAAGGTCTCATTACATACAGTACTGTGTTAAAAGAGTTTCGAGGCCCTTAAAAATAAGTTTGGGTTGCAAAATCAAGATTTTTTTTTTATATTTGCAACTGAGGGATTTTTTTGAATAAAAAATTAAAACATTCCCAGTTACTGATGGGGAATGAAGAAATTATTCTTTAAATATATTCGAGAATGCATATAAGGATGCATCCCATCAAAAACGTATCCCAAAATATATCATTGACCAATTTAAAGGGTCAAGACAAGATCGGAAACAGAGGGCAATTTATCCTTACCAAGAGAGCAATATGATAGAGTCTGTATGCAGCAGTGGTTAGTAACAAGCTCACCCTCGTGGAGGGAACTCAGCTGGACGAACTTAACTTGCTTTTTGTACCCCGGCGAAAAAAAATTAATATTCTCAACATTTTGGAAGGAAATACCTCTAAAACAGTCTTTAAAAAGAAAATACAGTTTCATTTTGGTGTTCTCTATTTAGGAAAGTGAAATAGTCTCAACTTGTGTAAATCGGATAATTACCTGCTCAAAAGGCCAATAACACGCTTAATGTAGGTACTCCTACTACAAATGAGTGAATTGATTTGATATGCACTATCTTTGATATGGAAATAATAACTGTTAGACTGAATTCACAGACAGACCTGTTTGAAGAATACTGGGCAAAATGGTTGAATTACAAAAGAAAGGCCTGATTCTTTAAAAAAAAAAAAAAGTGTACATACGGGTGCTCACACACACAAACTACACCCTTTTTGGCTCCTTCCTCAAAGCACACTGTGCGCTGTCAATATTACGTGCTGCACAATAATGTTTAATATTTAGTATTAACTGTTATATTCCCATATATCATTGTAATGTTGTTTATTCTATTGCTCTCGTTTTCTTCTTTCTCAACAGCTGATATGTATTTTTTGTCTGCTTATTTTGTTGGTTATGTTTGGGGTTTTTTGCCCTTTATCCCCGTCCCTCTTCTCCACTGTTTTTCCCCCCTCTTTCTTTCTCCCTTTTCTTTTACTCATTCAAGTCTGTCCCGTATCTAGCAAGTGAAAAAATTAATAAATAAAATAAACAATAAAAGGTGAATTAAAATAGACCATTACGGCAAGGCTGGGGTGGTCCATTTGGTAAAGTAAATCCGTAGGGCATCTTTCTTCGCCTTTAGACAATAATTCTGATGGCAAAAGAACCAAACGGGACAGGCAAAAAAAAAAAGAGTTAAGACCTCTGCCCATCCGGGGTAAGTCTCGCGACTTATCCCACTCTAATAAACTGTAGCCGCTATAAGACTATAAGACTTTATTACAGGAAGAGCAGCAGATACAAAGTGAGGTCAGATGTGAACGTAGAGAGGAGAAGATCAGGCAGGGAGACAGTAGCACCGCCACATCACTTCAGCAAGAAGAAGTCATAAAACTGTTGGCCCACTCCAGGGACATCCTTTGTGTGATATAGACGGCTGATTTCACATCGAGGACCAATTCAATTCAATTCAATTTTATTTATATATCGCCAAATTACAACAAAAGTCGCAGCATTGTAAACTTGTAATTTTAACTAAAATCTTTTAAACCATAGACATTCTCCTGTACTTCCATAAGACAATGACCATGTCATGCTGGAAAACATGCAATGCCTCAGTGAAATACATTAAAAAAAAACTACTTTGTGGAAAATAACTTTTGTTTTTCAAATTGGATTGGATTGCATTTATATAGCGCTTTTCAAGGCACCCAAAGCTTTACAAATTACTCTACTGTTTGCTCCCTCGTTCTTCTACAATCTGTCCTCTCTCTCTCTCCATCTCCCTCACTCAATAATAATTATCAGCGCATGTTGGAGATCCACAATCAACAACAGTAGTTATGTTTAATCAGTGAATGAGGGTAAAACGGAAAATACAGATTAATAATCTTCTGTGAATTTGACCACGTGTCCTCTCTCACCTGTTTTTATTTTCCCTTGTTCACTTTGCTGTCTTCATCCTGCTTTCTCTCCCTCTCTTTTTTATTTTCACATGTGTGACGGCCTGTTGCATCTGTGGAAAAGAGAGCAAGTGTGAGGTTTTGTAAAGGTTCAAACTTTGATTTTTACTTCACTTTTTCGCTCTGTTAACACAACCTTCTTTCATTGTTGTAGTTATAGATGATTGTTTCCCTGATAGAAAGTTGTTTGTTCAGTCAGCTAAATGGTTAATCAGACAAAGGACTCCTGATGGCTTAAGGGATACAAGTGTATGGACTGCAAAAACCAATGCAGAAAATGAGAGCTTGAATTTAATGTTGTACCTGAAGGATAAAAATCAGCTTATAAGATGCTTATAAGATGCTGTATATTTGTTTTTTCTATCTTTTTTTGAGTAGCTATGAGTTTAAAATCTCATGTTTGTATCTTAGTCGTGCAAGGGATATAAAACGTGTTTTTTTTTTATTTGAATTTTTGAATTTTTGAATTTGAAACAGGTTTTTTGAACTTCTAAAATCGAAATGCATTGACATAGTGTTTGCAAGAAACTCAAAGCAATGTTGATATTGAAGTTGAAACAAGAATGGGATGGGAGTTGGGTTCTGAGTTATGAAACCTTACTGAGTTCAGGAGTAGTGATTCTTTTCTCGAGAAACTTCCCGTCAGTTTCTATTGAAGTAGACAATATTGTACCTAGGAGGCTGTTAAAGGATGTTGTTAGGCATGAAAATAGAAGGTTGACATTATTAAATGTGTATGCTCCAGTGTCTCCAAATGATCTGTGTGGGTTTTCTTTTTTAGAAAGGTTAGCGAGTATGCTGTTAAGTTGTCCATCAACAGATTACTTGATTTTAGGAGGCGACTTTAATTATACAGTTAATGATTTAGAAAGCAATCACTTGGAGCCGCATATGCATTTAAGGAGCATTATTCTTGACCCAAGATTTGGTCGATATGTGGGGTTCTAATCATGGAAAACAGCATATTTCATTAGCTCATTGTAAATGAGAAATTACATTTTTTTAGCATGATTTTCTCTTATGGTAATCATTTACATTTTTATGCAATTTGTGTCTGGTGGGCTTTTCTGATCATATTATAATAGTAGCAAATGGGTTTATAAATAGATAAAACCTAAGAGTGCCTACCAGCATTTTAATACAGTTTTATTAAATTAGAATAGTTTTTTCTTCTTTTTTTTTTGAAAAGACATTATGAAATGTCAGTTTGCTTCTTTGAAGAGATGGCAGGATATTGATAAAATAAAAACTCAGCAGTTCTGTAATCAATACACACATAATGTCTCCTGCAGCGCTGTTGGTGATGCACCTTAGGAGAAAACTTTCTGCTGACTTTTCCATTTAAAGCAGTCGAGAACATTGGTTCGGCTTAGAAAATTTTCTGAGCACTGCTGAAAATAGAACTCAGAAACCTTTTCTTTAAACGCCTCTGCCTCAGGACTTTGAATCCCCCCGAAGATACTAACAGTGAAGCACATTCATAATTCTCCAGCCTTTCAACTCAGATCTTATTTAGTACTATTAATACACTCATGAAGAAAGTCTTTAATAGAACAGAATTCAAATATCAGAAATATTTGATATATGGAGTTAAACATGAATAATTGCTTCAGCAAAAGAACAAACTAGAACAAACAGTTAATAAACTACAATGAGTCATCCAGCCTGAAAAGGTTTATTTTATTTTGTTTTCCTCTAACACACGAGCAGATTTTACAGCAAGTGTAGCAGTAAATGTACTGATGGTATATTTTACTGCACTTGTACATCTTGGAAGACTGTGTTGAATCAGCCTATGCATGTTACCATTCACCACAAAATGCGGTAAAATTCTTTTTTTTCTTTTCTTTTAAATCTTTGTACGTGTTCATGAAATGATAGTAATCTACAGAGAAGTGTGTAAAGCTTAGTCATTTAAGCTCACTGATTCTAACATGTTTTAAAGCATTCATGAAAACTTCATAAGAGCAGTCCTACTGTCAAATCATCAAGTGTATGAAGGCTTTCTTAAACATCATCAACCTTTTATGGAGACTTTTTGTACATCTTCATTTATGCTGTTTTTGTTCTGATCTTAAACCGGTTTATCCAGTGGATAAAAATAGTGTCATGGTCTGGGTGAGTCACAGTAATTTTCCACAGTCCCTGCTCTCGTCCTCTAGGCAGAGTCTTCATCACTTCTCAGACTAATGAAGCCAATTGTATTTAAGACCAGCGTTTACAACCAGCCTTCACCAGAATGTCTGCTACTTCATAGTTCATTCATCCTAGGCTCATTCCTAGCTTTTGCATCTGTAAACTATCACAACATGATTGCAAATAAAACTCTTGTTCACTTCATTCTTAGCTGAGACCTTAAAATTAAAAGAAAGCAGTTTTCATGTTACACAATGGGTTTATTAAATAATTGTTATACCTGATTATGATTACATTTTTATTTCACAGGTACCTGATTCTTTACTTCCACACTGGAATTTTCATTTTTTTTATTGCAATTAAATAATGTAAATGAAACACACAAAATAACATAATTCAAATATGAGAAACATTTCATATATGGAGTTAAACATGAATTATTGTTTCAACAATATATTTATTGTTGTCATAAACAGACAAGAAGACAACAACAAACTGCTCCTCCCATTCAACACATGTCAGTCCATATCCCAGCAAACTAAATCATCTCCATTTACACACATCAAATAGAAACATGAATCACTTGTAATGATTAGAAACTTGATAGAATTTCAAATCTAGTTTGGGGAGTCATTCAGTGAGAAACAGTGAAATGATTTTCCATGTGAAAAGGTGGACAGCAGAAACAGAAAGAAACAGTGAGAACTAAAAGAGAAACAAAGAGCTTTGGAACAACGAGGCAGCAGGAGGACAGCTGCACTTTAACAGCTTCAATTCACTGACAGGAAACAACATTAGAAATATCATCATCCTCAACTCATCTGCTCCACTGACACTGACAACTTCAACGGACACACCTTCACTTCATCATCGGTGCTAATGTATGGAAACATCCTGTGAGCGAAAGTGTGTGTGAAGGTGTGTATGTGTGTGTTAGTATCAGGATCAGAGAACGACAGCTTTGTTTTTTTCCTGTCCAGATTCACTCTGATCCTCTGGAGCTTCTTCTGGAATGAGAGAGCAGTGGATCCAGCTGATGGTGAACATGCTGAGTATTCACCTTCATAGAACGCTATTCCCCATAATCCAAACAGTATGATTCCCTTCCTCTGCACAGACTCTGCTAACACACCCAGTGCCCACACTATACTGTCTCCAACTTCAACATCCCAGATGTGAGTCCCTGAGTTAAAGCCCTCAGAGCCCAGGACAGAGTAGTTATAATCAAACCTCTCTGGATTATCAGGAAGCTGCTGCCTCTCTCCTCCTCCTCTCACACTGGTCAGATCTTCAGACAGGATGAGGTTTGGATGAGCAGTGTTTGGGTCCAGAATGAGAGGAGTGTAGGAGACCATGTCCTTCATGTTGTTCCAGATGTTGAAGGTCAGGTTGCCCAGGTGTTTGGCCTGGTCTATCAGAGCTCCTGAGGGCAGCTGTGGATCATCCAGCAGGGGGCAGCGCTGGACTCTTTCCACTGCAGCCTTGTAGTTGTGCAGGAATGAGACGTCTTCAGCTCTCAGCTCCTCCTCTGTGGCTCTGACTGTGTCTGAAAGAGCTGCTATCTCTCTGCTCAGAGCCTCCATCTTCTCCTTCATCATCCCACTCTTCTGCTCCTCTTCCTCCCTCAGTGCAGCCAGCCTGGCCTCCTCTTCCTCTGCTAGAAACTGGTGAAGCTTCTTAAACTGCTCCTTAATCTGCCTCTCTGTGTGTCGGGCCTGGACCTTAATGTGTTCTGCTGTTTGATCAAACTTCACTTGAACTTCTTCACAAACCTTTAACTTCTTCTTTAAGGGCTCCAGAGTTTCCTGAAGTACCTTCTTGTGTTGTCGTGCAACTTCATCGATGAGTCTGAAGCCATGATTGGTGTGTCTTTCTGAGGCACAGCAGACGACACACACTGGCTGCTGATGGTCCAGACAGTAGAGTCTGAGTATCTCCTTGGGGTGCAGACAGCAGAGATGCTCCTGTGATCTAGAAGCCATTGAGTCTGTGAGTGAAGCTGAAAACAGCAGACAGGAAGTACAGTCAGTCCTGGCTCCCCTCCCTCCTCTACGACCTTCACTGAAACTTTCTTTGAGTTGTGTTTTTGCTCAAACTCACCTTCAGTGTGTGGAGCGTCAGCAGCTTGAAGCAGCAGTGTTGGAGTTTTCCACTTTTCTCTCCTGTAGCTGGACTCACTCAGAGGAAGCTGCTAGTTTGGTCTGAACTCCGTCTGATTGCCTGCGCATCTCTCTTTACTGAAGAAGAGGAACAGCCTGTTTCCTGGTTTGCTGCATTTGATTACCAAGAGGGGAGGAGAAAAATGTTGCTTCACCTGTAACTCAGGTGTGTTCATTCCAGAGTTAAACTGTAATCCTGTCACAAGCTAACAAGGTATAAAACAGATTTTGCTCCATTTTAGCTGCACAGGTCACAGATTGAAACCTTTTCTAAAGCTGAGAAAATACAGTGTTACTCAGTTGTGTAGCTGTTTAGCAGCTTTTATTTTAGACTTTTACTAGCTGGGCCAATAACTTAATTTTAGGTTCGACAGCATGTTGTAATAGACAAAGTTTGGGGAAGGCCTCGAAGGGAACTGGCGGCAGCTCCCTTGATCTGCCAGATACCCAAAGAAGCCATCCCCTACAAGCTGTAAGAACTTTGCGTTACGAAGGTCAAAGACCTCTGCAGTAATGTAAGTGCTAGGCAGGCTGTTGAAGAGAAGTAGCCCCTTGCCTCAATAAGATGGTCCAGGATTGTGGATGACTACACAAAATTAGGAAGAATAGGCAGGAGAAGAGATCAAATGCAATTCTGGGCAATTAAAGACCTCTATAGATGAATGAGGGGAATTAGGTAGCAACATGAATTAACTCTGAATTGAAGCAGTGATGTATGCTGGAAATTTGAGACTTGTAATGGCTAGATTTCTGATGCTCAGAAAATAAAGCGTGACTCATCGGTGCAGATATTTGGCAGTTTTTATTTTAGACTTTGTTGTGATTATTGTTCAGTTTCCCTGGCAGTGTAAGTGTAATTCAGGCAGACAAACACAGGTGGATAAGGTGGATTCATTTGTGCAAAAGACAAACTGAATTGGATTGTAACCAGAGCATTCTGACCAGTTTACCTGCTGATGGGTTTAGCGCAACTGATGACTTAAGGTAAATACAACCACGTCACTCATGAAGACACACAGCTTATATTAGTTTTAAAACATATAAAACCACTTAATTCATTTGCTAGATTAGCCGCTAGCATACCCACTTTGAGGCTTTTTGCTAGCTAGTTAGCGACGCTACACACCTGTTACTCTAATAGTCTGTATTTTTTAATGACTCAGCACTCCATAGTTTTTGTTATCCATATTTAGAAAGAGATGGCTATAGCTGTACACTACAGAGGCCCAGAGTTACTGTTAATTTCAAAATGTAATGCTGTCCTATGATTTTAAGGTTAGACTTAGGATGATCTAAAACTGAAGATTTAAACACTTTTAGATCCATTACAGTTATAGAGGATTATGCAGCCTGCTACCATGGAAACTACATAGAAACAGAAGGTTTCTTAAAAGTGTAATTTATTCTTTTCACTTAATAATAGAGTCTACATTATTAACAGCTAAACTCACCCTGGCAGAAAATTGGTGAGGAAGACCATCAGGACTAAGCTAGGTTACCTGGGTGCAGAGATTTGGAGAAACTTTCTCCCTTACTTTCATAACAGCTGTGCCAGATGTTATATTGAGCCACTGAGAGGCATCAACATCAGTATCGACTACAATATAGTGTAACCGACGTATTGATGTAATTAATAACAGTAGTCCAAGTATGAAGTGATGGAAATGACAATACAAAGCAAGGTCAAAAGTCTTTATTCAACCATGAGTCTGCTCAGCCATGATTGTTACCATGGTTACCCATCACGATGCTGAGTGTTGTCAGGGAGACAGTGGGGCAGGGTTTCTACAAATAAGACTTAATTACTCAAAACATCTGTGAATGATGTCTGAACTACACTTAATTTACATTTTTCTCTTTACAGAAAGAATTCAAACACTGTGTGTGCCTGTCTGTGTGTGCGTGGGCTAAACGTCGAGGACGTAGGTCTTGTAGAGGCGGTTCATCTGCTCCAGGAAGATGAAGGTGAGGACGGTGTGCGGGCCGAGGCGGGCGTAGTACGGAGTGAAACCTTTCCACAGAGAGAAGAAGCCCTCCTTCCCCACCACTCGAACCAGCACCTCCTGATCATGACACAGATAATTCAGTTGGTGCACAGAATATAAACACTTATTAACGGAACAAGTTATATTAATTGAACATTGGTTCAGCCTGTGAGAGTATACCAGTCTTCTCACTGGCCTGTCATGACCACATTTCCTGACACTTGTCAAAAAGCTCGATTTATCTCTAACATAAGAAAATAAGTTCACTGTACTCAAATGGCTGGAGTCCAATGGAGCATTTTCCTCATCAAGGAGCAACTGACAAACCTGCAGCAGCTGTGTGATGATATGATGTTAATATGGAGCAAAATCCTTGTTAAATTTATTAAGATTTAAAGAGTTCTGAAGATAAAACTTGTTACTAGCGATGTGTACCTAATAAAGAGGCCTGTCAACATGTATTGCGGATTGTCAGAAAATGATTATATATAAGAAAATCACAAGAAATCAACTCTCTAAAATCTCTAAATCTAAACGTTACACAAAGAACAAAAGATACAGAAGTAACCTGTACAAATACTTCAAAATCACAGTATTACCAGGAACAGTATTGCATTTATTCATCAGCTCATCTGCTTTCAGAGCATTATTTAACTTTCATGCTAAAAAAAAAAGATTTTAATGATTAAAATGTAATAATAAAAACAAGTAAAAACAAATAAAGTTGGCGACTCACCAAACCATTTTTATACTCTGGCTTCCCGTCGATCATCTTCATGTTCTGGATCCTGCCAAGAAAAAGAAGAAGGTGGTCAGACTCGGCTCGACCACAGAAGAAGAGTTCATCAAACGCCTTCAGTCTCACCTGGTCTTTACGATGTCGACAGGCATCGAGGCTGCCGTGGTAACCAGACCACTGATCATACTGGCACAGAAGTGACACAGAATATCGTCTCTAAAATAACCTGAAAACACAAACATATTCATGAAGACTGTGCGTCACTGCAAGACTGTGTGCTTGTGTGTGTGCGTTGGGCACCTGAGTCGAGCAGCGCCTGTTTGGACTGAGAGTACGAGGCCAGTTGAGCGGCGTTCACGACCACCGCTCGAGCCATGGTGGGAATGCAGCCCTGCAACAACAGAGTTGTCATTAGCTTAGTTATTAAAAACACCCAAAGAGACTCGTGAAAGCTCCTAAACCAACAAACAGACATGAACCCTCCACAGATAACGACTGGAGTCTTTTCTGTGGGAAATGAACCAGCGAGGGTAGACTTGGAGGGATGTCAGCTACCCTCAGAGCATGCTGTAGCTCTGATTTAGAGTTTCAGCTTTTTATCGTCTTTGATTCAGCAGAATAGCTGAGATCAGTCCTAGTTTAGGGTTCAGCACTTAAATCCTCATTTTATTACTAATGCTCATCAGGAAATTTAATTTATTTTTAAATAATCAATTAACTTTAGTTAGTGTCAAAAGTGTCAAATTTTGTTAATCATATAGTGAGAATTTCATGGATAAAGCTTTTAGATTCCTGCAAGCAGAATTTTTGATTATTTTTTTTTTTTAAGTGAAAAGATTAAAATGTTACTACCAAGTGTTTATAACTGAACAAACACTGAGGCAGTGTAATGACTCAGTATTCAGTTTATCTGGCCTATGTTTGCACCATCTTTGGTGGGAAAACTGTTGCAAAACAAAAATAAATAATAATCAGGAAAAAACAGAAAGAAGATGCAGAGATAAGAAAAGAAGAAGATCCCTGTCCCTCCCGTCTTGGATCAACTGTGACCATGTAATTTAAATACATTTAAAAAGACTGAGACACTGCCCTCTGCTGACCTATGGAAGTACTGCAGATGGTCAAAGTAAAGTCTTTGCAAACAAAAAATGTTTCAATTAAAATTTTTAATAAAGATAAAAAATAATTACATTTTTTAATTGTTTGAAATTACTTAAAATATTTATAGACACACATTTTTTAACAAGGGCTGTAAAAACTAATAAAACAAAGTCACTAAATCCATTAGCGTTTTTCCCCCTCAATCTATGTATTTTACTTGCAGAGTTAAAATTAATCTAAAAAGCAGCGAATACTGCACCACAGTCTCACACAGTGATTAGAGATTTGTGTTTGATAAAGAGAGACTCAGATTTTAAACGTGACATTCTTCAGTTTGGAAATGGTTTAGAAGAAAAACTGAGAATTTTGGGAAAATAAAAATTTTGGAAAGATGAGGATAAGCTGTGAAAAAGCCAAATTCAAAAATATCAGAGAATCAAAACTGAGGTAATTTTTCTTGTTTTTGCTCAGGATTCGCACCAGTGAGCTTCAATAAAAGCTGCAGCCGTAGCTCACTGTTCCCATTAACTGCTTTCACACATATTAATAACAGTACAACAGCTTGAAAAACTATAAATAGTTAAACAAATAAAAATTAAACAAACAAATAAGAAAAATAAAAAATAACTAATGTAATGTTCGTGTGATGTTAAATCGGGCAGCATCTACTCAGGGTGAAGGACCACTTCAGGACACAAACCTTTTTATCAATTAAAATTTCGACATTAAATTACTGCATCTGGACTAATGGCTACTCATGCAGGCCCAAGTGAAGAAAATGATGGTGATGATGATGATGATGGTAGGCTCACCCTCCACAGTGTAGTGACACCTTCCTCTTTGGTTATTCGAAAGAGGGCATTAAAAACGTTCTTGTATCCTCTCCGCTGGTCTACAGGTAACCTGGAGACACAAACGGTGAGGAAAACGCCTGCGAGTCATTTTGTGTCCATGCCGTGCAGAGAAAGCTGCTCCAAGGTAAACAGTCTCACCGTCCATCGGCCGTCATCCTGATCAGCGCCACCTCTGCTGGCGTCCCCACAAATGCTCCGATGGCTCCAGCTGTCATACCAATCAGAGCCTGTAGGGGGAGCACACTGTTACTCAGCAGCATGGAGGGTGCTATAGCATCTACACCTTTACCACTGATTAAAAGCTTTCTACCAGCTTCTGGTTAGATGATTTCAGAGCTCATAAGCCTTTCACTCTTTCAGCGCACCTTGAGGAAGAAGTTCGGCGGCCGGCCGTCACTGCTGGTCATTTTCTCAAACAGGATGGTGTAGATTCCCAGACGGGTCGTCGTGTAGGTCGCCTGACGCAAAAGACCTGCTGACAGACTGACAAACACACAAAGAAACTCACAGTGAAGCAGGGAGACAAAACGAGAGTTAAAATGATAAAAATCAGGATGGGGTGAAGCGCTGGTACCCGGTGTAGATGCCTCGCACGCCCTCGTTTCTCAGGATGGAGAACAAGGCGTGGAAGCTGGTTTTATACTCTCGAGCCTTCGTCCCCTGACCGCTCAGCTGCATCCTGTTCTTCACCAGGTCCAACGGCTGCACGAAGACGGTCGCGCCCATCCTGCAGAAACAGGACAGATCCGTTTATTAAAGCTGAAGCATTACCGAGAAAACATGAAAGCAAGTACTTTTTGGCACATTCAAAGACAACAAAACCTGGGAGCGCAGACTTGTTTTCACGTATCTGACACTTTATTTTAGATGTCTGAACCGATTTAAATCGTAACTTATAAAATGAGACCTTTGGACTGACTGTTCCAACAACTTCCACTGAAATCCAAACAATGTGATCAAAATAAATCAAAGTTCACTTAAAAAGTTTTTTTTTATTTGAAAAGAACATAAGGGAGGAGTTTTACAGTTAAGGGAGACAGTAAAAACTAAAACATGGTAGCTCGAGTTCAAGCGCAGTTCGAGAACAGAGGTGTTTTCCTCTAATGAATTTACACTCCTGTTAGTAGTGAAGCTGCAGCGATGTGGTAACTCTGCAGTGATAAGTTATCAGGGACTGGAAGAGCTGGTACTGTGGGTTTATCAGGAGGTGAGAGTTTAGCCTCCCTCAGAAAACCCAGACGGCAGCAGGTGAGAGAGCACAGATTAACTCACGATGATGAAAACCTGCCTGGGGCAGCGATTCTTGTCTTTTAAATCAGAACACGTTCATTTATTTTTCTCAAATGAAGCTTCACAGAAGAGCGTGCTGGGATCCTGACGAATGACAAATTACAAACTGTAAAATTAGAGATGGTGCAGACATACCTCTAAATTATCTCTGATTCACACCAAATATGGATTAAAATATAAATTAATATGCAAACCTACAGCTCTAATATTAAGTCATGCCTTTATTTTTAACTTTTATAGTTTCTGAGATATGTATATGAAAAAATGTGTGCAAGTTTGAAATAAAGTCAACTGTTGACACCACCTCACTAAGTTTGTAAGAAGCAGCCATACTGTCAACATTTGGTGACCTTCAACTGTTTATCATGAAGCTGTTTAACCTGCTACGCCTGCTAAAGTAACCTGACACACACACACTTGAAAGCAAACATTCAGTTTAAGAAGATAGAGTTACTGAACAGCCTGGTTCTCCATATTTCCTCTCACACACTCATGTTAACCTTCATGTCAGCATACGTTCACTAATCCCTGTGAGCCAAAAGGTCAAATTGTTCAGTTTATCATTTTTTTTTCTATTTTTGGATCAATATGATGTCAGAGATAGTCACACACCCTGTTGCGTGAGGGGCATCCAATCACTGAGGCGCAGTATGAGATAATTATTGAGATTATAATTTTAATTCATTCATCAAATTATTAATTGGCTTAATTAACCATAACTTTTATGATACATGATTAAATTTGTAAATGTTTTGTGATAAACATGGATCAGAGTCTAACTGAACCTGATTTCAGAGTTTAGAGGACTCTAAACCCGGTTACATCATCTTCATCATCATGGTCATAAAGCTGTCATCCATCCCGGCTACAGTTAGCATGCTAACGGGAACTCGGCCAGGGCTGAGCTCAGACCGGGGAGCCGACGTCAGGTCCCCCTGACTGGTGCGACCTCCCCTCATCTGCTGTCAGAGTTTACTTTAGGGAAGCTTCGCTGCTAATCCAGCGTTAGCCTGCTAGCACTCCTCGGTGTAGAGCCCAGGCGGGACGCTTTAACAAATAATTTCCCGGGGATACAAGCGGAACATTTTCAGGACTTTTACGAGTTTACATGTTTAAACGTGTTCTGGTGAGAAAAAAGAGACAGGAAGCTCTACTCGAACACGGCTGGCTAACACATGTAGAGAGGTGCCCAGATTTCGTCATGACACCGGTGTGCTGATGAAAACCGTCCCCGCTGAGTTATCGGGGTGCAGCCCGTCCTGTGACAGCCAGCATCAGCTGCTAACAGCTAACCATCAGCGTGTCGCTCCGCCGAGGTAACGGCCTCCGTGCTGTCCTTTAAACCGCATAGAGGTTTGACACAGAGCGGGTTTAAACTGACCAGAGCTCTCCTCTGACCCCTGACATTAGCGCGATAGCATGGCAGCTAGCCGCATCACCTACCCAGCCAGCCCCCGAACAGGAACTTGATGGCCTTCGGGAGGTCTTGGGCTTCGCATCCGCCATGTTTCCCCCGATCGGTCAGTGGCCGCAGAGTCTGCGTTCAGATTTCTGCCGCCCGCCTGCCTGTGTGCCTTTGGGCCGAGCTTTCCGCCTGCTTTCTCCCTGTCTCAGCGGCGGCAGCAAGAGCAGCAAGGTGACTCTATAAAGCGGACGCGTCCCGAGACACGAAGAGCAACGGACCAATCAGGAGACGAGGAACGATCAACGTGCGACGTTCAAGGTCTCATTCTAAACTCCTCCATCCGAACTCTATCAACTAATACAGCGAAGTTAATGACGTACAGCGCATATCCGATATTTAGAAGGCTGTAGTCTTTAGCTTACTGATGTTATATAAATAAGTAAAATGTTATTTTAAAATGACATGCAATAAATTACACACGTGAAGTTGATTATGAATTCATCATCATTTGACCAAAAACATGTTTATACAGACTGATACTTGAAACGATGACGAGCCTTTTGATAAAGACAAAAATGAAATTAAACATTGATTTGCTTCTGCGATAGGCCTACTCAACTAAAAATTCGTGCATGGCATTCTTATGTCTTTCATTTCCGAGAGTTCTTGAATGCAGCAGATGCTGGTTATTTAATCAAGTATATGTATAAATATGTAGAAAACATACATTTAAAAGTGTATAACTGGTAGGACGTTATATAAATGTTTAATTTTTAAATTAGGAAACTAAAAGCCGCAATTATTTGTTAAATAATTTATTGCTTATAATGTTGTACCATTGTGACGAGATGAGATGGCTTTTATTTGTCAGTTGCAGTTGCCCACAACCGAGATGAGAGACCTTGCCGACCGTACAGGTCAGGCTAGGTAGCAAAGGAAAAAAAACTGTGAAATGTGTAACACAAAAGGATAATCCAGAAAGATAAGGAGAGGGTGAAAGATGCGTCCGCCTCCTCCGAGAGCCACAGAAAGAAAACATTTTCTTGTAGCATGGTTGAAACATTGTAGCAACCATTGTTGTACCATTCTCTTGAATATTATGGCTTTAATACATCCAAACTGATTTCTTGTTTAGTTTCAGAATTAAAAATGAATTACAACTGTTGCCACCATCATTTCAGCGTAAACACAGCGTCAAACTAAGGAGTCTGATGTGACACACAAAACAACAGAAGGCTGGGATTCTTTCCGAACG
Source organism: Oreochromis niloticus (assembly GCF_001858045.2). NCBI lineage: Eukaryota > Metazoa > Chordata > Actinopteri > Cichliformes > Cichlidae > Oreochromis > Oreochromis niloticus. The sequence goes on from NC_031967.2 coordinate 58,411,501, forward strand.
CTCATTGGTTTAGAGCTAGAGAGGGGGAGGGATTTATCACAAGCAACAGCTTGCTGAGGAAGTAGATCCGGGGGCAGCGGTGAGTAGAAACACTGAGCGGTGTTATTTCTGTTTTGTTTTTGTTTTTTACCGGATTAAACTCCCATAAAACGCCTCGGTGTGACCGTCCGACAGCCGGAGATCATACCGCGGAGCTGGCGACAGTTTCTGCTGCGTCACATTACCGGTGTTTTGGCGGGTCGGAGTGATTGGGCAGCTAGCGTTAGCAAACAGCAGGAAGCTCACTAACAGAAAGTCTGTTAGTGAAGTTTTTCGGAGTTTTTTACACAGAGATCCAGAAATAAACAATTTATACTACAGGCTGGCTGCGGAGGGATACACAGGAGCTGAGGTACTTATTTATGAGGCGTTACCTGTGTTTGTTCTCCACTGTTTACATGCTGGGTCCTGTTTGTTTAGGGAAGGAAACGAGGAGCTAGAGAAGTAAACACGGAAACAGAAAAGGAAGGGAAGAAGCACAGAAGGATAAGAGGAGGTAGAGAAGTAAACAAACAAACAGAAGGAAGGAAAGACGTACAGAAGGCAGCAAGGTATCAGGTAAGAATCATGGTGGCAGAGAAAAGGCAGGAAAGAGGGATATGAGGAAGGAAAGTAAATAAAGGGGGAAGGGTTGAAATGAGGACACAGAAAGGACGAGAAGGAGGGGGAAAGAAGTAAGGAGAGGTAACAAGGAGGCATTGTGCAAAATAAGGAGCAGAGGAGGATCCAAGGAGCCACAGCCTAGGAAAGAGAAACTTTTTTCTCCTCGTTAAATGATTTTTTTTTCTCACTGTTTTGGTAGGCGGTGTTACCTCTAGGTATCCAATGACAGCTCTCCGATCATGTCCGCGGGCGGGGCTCCACACAGAGCGGACTAATGAGGAGGAGGCAGAGCCATGACGGGCGAGGAGACGAGGGGGGGTCGGCAGTGGCGGGGGAGCAGAGCGTGGCGGCGGGGGGCATGCCGCGGCTTGCCGTCTTCCTGTTCCCCTCGGAGATGGTGTTCTACGCCGAGCAGAGGAGCTCCCATAGGAGGGTGCTGACCCTTTACAACCCTACAGCTTCAGCCTCAGCTTCAAGAGTGAGTGCAGCCATGTTTAGGCCCCTGGTCACGCCGCCGCTGCCTCTAACAGCCTCTCTCTCTGTCCTCACAGTGTGGTGCACAGCGCCCTCGTTCTACAGGGTGGTGGAGGCAGAGGGCAGCATCCGGGCCAAGTCCTGCGTCGACCTGTGAGTGTTTCAAACTTTATTTAAAACTTATTCCATAACGAGGCTCTCATGCAATCAAGCATTTCATTTTCCTGTCAGGGTCGTGCGTCACCTGGACGTCTCCCCCAGAAACTGTGGCCGCAGGGACCGGTTCCGCATGGAGGTTAGGGGCGGAGGCCAGGTGGGACGACGGGAGATCTGGGCGGAGCTTAGAGGAGGACGAGAGGAAGAGGAGCAAAGAGGAGGTCAACAAAGGGCGCCGCCCCGTCCTACTTCTCAGCTTCTGCCCGCACAGGCACACCTGCCTGCCTGCACAGGTAAGGCACCATGGAGTGCTCTGATTGGTTCCTGTAGCAGTGCATTCGCGGGTGCAGAGTTGATCTTACTGATGATGTGTCTGTGTGTGTGTCTGCAGCTGTGCGCAGCGCGTCTCAGTGGGCGGTGTGTGTGGCTGTGGCGGTGCTGTGTGTCACAGTGTTGATGCTCCCCCTGCACACTGACAGCAACTCGCTGGTTCCACACTGGCTGCAAGTCTCCACCAATCAGAAGCTGGTCTGCGCCTACACACTGGGTAACACCACGCGCACACACACACACACACATACATACACACACACACGTCTGTATGACCTGAGAGAGAGGGGAGACAGGAAGGAAATGCGACAGTGGAAAAGTAAGCAAAAAGAAGGTAAAGAATTGAAATAGATAGAGAAGGAAACAAGGAAGTAGAGAAGAACAGTTATAGGTGAAGAAAGGAGAAATGAAGGGACAGTTAAGGAAATGAGAAGTCAGAGCAGAAAGGAAGGAGTCTCGGAAGGAAATGTGGTGATAAAGACGCAAACAGGAAACTAGAAAAGGAAATAAGGAAGCGGAAAAGAAACTAGATCTAGAGAAGGAATTAGGAGAGAAGGGCAGGAATGAAAAGGAAACAAGAATGTAGTTGGAGGGAAAGCTAAGGAGGTAGAAAAGGAAATGAGATGGGGGATAAGGGAACGAGAAGTTGAAGATTCAGAAGTACACAAAAACATACAAAGACGGAGGCAGAAAAGGAAATGAGGAGGTAGAGAAGGAAGCAGTGATACTGTGGTTGTCTCGCAGGTCTTGTTACCATGGTGTTTCTACGGTGACGTCATGCTGCAGCGACCTGTGGCCTCACCGTCGTCCACACAGGAGGACCCCTCAGACGATTGTCACGGGACAGCGAGTAGCGTGTTCAAAAAAGCTTTATTTAAACGTGTCGACAGAGTAGACAGAGTCATCGACCACAGACGAACAGTTGGATACGAGCGCCGTGAGAAGAAATGGATGTTAAACCGACGAACATGTGACTAAGCTGTGATGCTGCGTAAATAAAATGATTGTAAATAAAAACAGAAATTGATGATTTTAAGAGGATTCAAGTCTTTATTTAAGTGTAAACAGAACAACACAACATCATCTTTGACCAGAGTGTACTCACACGTTTAAATAAAGTTTTTACAGAAGCTCAGTGCATCTCATCATATCCAGGGTAAATAAATAAGTAAAATAAAACAAAGCAGATAAACTCTGTAATCAGATGTGCGTGTCTGAGCTTCAGCTTCTTTGAAGTTTTACTGCTGATGGTAAAATGTTCACAGAGGTTCAGCTTTTCTGTGAGCGTGATGCGTCGTTATCCATCAGAACTACAGAGCTGACCTTCCAGTCTCTGATAAAAACCTCATCTAATCAAGTAATGCATGAATAAGTAAATGATGGAAAAGTTCCAGTTTCTTCTTCACTGCCACGAATAAAAACCTGTTCTTTAAAAGAATTCCCTGCATCTTTCTGCATGATCATCAGTGCTGATCGTTCTCGATGTTCCTCTGGGATCGCTGATCAGTTTCAGACCTGAAGCAAAGTGAGCAACAGATTTCCCATTCATGAGCTTGAACCCTGAATGCAGTGATGAACACACGATGGCTCTGAAGGACAGGTTTCCCCTGAAGTCTGACATTTCATATTATTGTTAAACTTTGTTATTATTCTCACAAACAAGGAGCCGTTCTGACAGGTTAAAAATGTTTAAAAGAATAAACGTAGAAAAGAAAAACAATGAATTAATAAAAATCGATTATAATCTGTGTCACAGATGAGGCTCACTCCAGATTAACGTAAAGAAACAAACTCTCAGATTTATTTTCACCTCATTTAGAAGGTGATTTACACCTGCTGAGTGAAGCACACGAGGAGGAAGAAGGAAATAAGGAAGGAAGGAAATAAGGAGGTAGCAAATGAGGGGACAGAGAAGGAAATAAAGAGGAAAGAAGAGGAAAGGAAGGAAATGAGCCCAGAATGAGATTCCAACACTTTACCAGCGGAGATGTGTGTCAATAAAGAAATACACAAGGGGCCTGTCTCAATATGCGTACTTGTGCGTACTTGCATTCTCGTGTACTCGTGATCAGTACAAAACCCAAACGCGGCAATGGCGGAGGAGCGCGGCTAAAAACTTTTAAATATTACTCTTTCTGGGTCACAAAATAAACGTTTAAGTTATTTTGAAGTGAGAATGTAGCTGTGTACGCTTCAAATATCTGCTCGATTAATCAAGATATCACAAATTTCCAAACAAAATCGGTTTGGCTGAGATATATTTCAATTCAGGAGGAAACATTTTCACTGGGAACAAAAACAGCATGTTAATACTAGATTCTGAAGGCTGCTTCAAAATGATCAGATTATAATTTAAATATTTGTTCAGTTCTCTTCCAAACCCCAGCAGCTGTCTGTTGTAATTATTTTAGTGTCCACTAAAATAAAAATAACACGTCGTAACATCTCACCTGTTTGTTTTTATTAAGGCATACATGTACATATTAATAGAGATTTCGCTGCTGAGGTTAAACATGATATATGAGTCACTTAGATCACTTCTAAATGTTAATGTTTGGTTCATTTCAGTGTTTTCTTTGTTCCTGAGTAAATCGGTTTGGCTGAGATTAAAGTTAAGCTTCATAACATGTTACTCACAGTTAAATTAAGAGGGGACGGCAGTAAAAACTCCGGACCTGTGACATCATCAAGTACGCTGTACAAATCCCGAGTCCGTGCGTGCCGGACTCGCGTACTTGAGAAAGGGCCATGGGAGTGTTTTTGTTCTTCTCGCGTTATTTTTTAGTCACCGCGAGAGTTGGAGAGAGTACTGAGAGGAGCTGCTGAGTTTTGGCGGAACAGGAGCAGAGCAGCAATAATGGAGGAGGAAAGCTGGGACACGGAGAACAGCGACGGAGAGGAGTCCTCCTCAGGTCGCGCTGAGCTCCAGGTGAGAGACCATCGGGACACAGCCGCACAGTTTAAGAAAACGATTTGCGCGTCTGCATCAGAACTTAGGGTCCAAGCTGTAGACGCCGTCAGGAATGCATGGGGCGTTTAGGTGCACCTCGTAAACTCAGCAATCGTCCCCCCAGAAGCCGTGGCGATTATTTAAACGGCTTGAAAAGTGGTATTATTACTATTAGGTAACAATTTGAGTTTTTTAATGTTTTAATGCGAAATTGAATGGATTATATTGGAATTCTAGATTCAAACGTGTTCATGGCCATAAAACATAATAAAAACGGGGAAAGGCTGATGAAGAAACTGTGCATCTGCTCTATAACTACAGGTTAGTGCATCTGTACGGAGAAAGAGTCAGATTGTTCTTATTAAGTAGAAACAGCTCTCGTACACTACATCTATTTCACACTTAAATTTTGTCTTCATTTATTTATTTGTACTATTTGTATTTTGCCTGTTCTATTTGTAAATATTAACCAAGGCATTTGTGTGTGGATAGCAAAGAAAGAATTTCAATACACAGAGAAATACTTTTCTTTGTACATATGACAATAAACACTTGAATCCTGAATCACTAAAGACAGTTTTTAATGGCACCAACAGCTATGCGCTTAATATGCAAGATGACCTGATGATCGTCTCTGCAGTTGTTATCACTCTCTGCAGGCGTTTGCAGTCCATAGCAGTAGTGCTGCCGTACCATGCAGTGATGCAGCTGGTCAGTGTGCTCTCCACAATGCAGTCTCTAAGAGCATCCACAGAGTTTTTTTGTGTCAAAAAACTGGCAGCGAGGACTGAATTTATGATCTCTGAGCTAAACTCGCAAACTTCTTAATAATGTAGCGAGAACACATGGTTCAATACAAAAATGCTGGAGATGCAGCTTGAAAAGTGCAGAAAATAGTGTGGAATGAAGTAATGGAAACGACACAGCTAATGATAATTATTCTTTTTAAATTGAATAAAGTTATTCTGTTGATTTCATGCTGTATTAATTGTGTTTCAGATTGCTTTAGTTTCAGGCCTGCTTCTGTGTAGTCAAAGAATGTGAGCAGCTTGCATAGAAAGGGGAGTAGACCAAGGTGAGCGAGATACGATGGGGAGACAGTGGTGTTACCATAGAGATGGAGAGAGAGAAAGTTACTAGGAGTTGTGTCACAGAGGGCAGCTTCCACGACCCTATATAGATGAGTGCATCCCTTTGTTTAGCCAGACCTCGCCCATAGAGAGCTCTTAGCTGCTTGGTCTCCAGATATGTGTTCAGTGAATGCTTGGAAAATAAAGAGTGTCAAATGAAGTTCTTGTCTCTGTTTGATCTCTACCATCAAAACAATCTGTGAAGTCGGTGAACTTCAACAATAGTTTATTAGAAGACAGCTTAGAGAAAGTGGAGAAGCCCAGACAAAACTAAACAAAAAAACAAATAAATAATAAATATAATAATAGAGCGCTGCTGGGGGGCGATGTCCACACATAATGTATTCGCGCTAGTTTCTCCCTGCAGAGGAGACACAAGATGGTCAGACACACCCACATCACTCCACTAGTGCACAAACACAAAAAGTAGATTAGATTAGATTAGAACAGGATGTTCTGAGCACAACACCCTGTTTGTTATCAGATGGATACACAGTAGGTGAGGCCATAAATAAATGTCCTATAGTGCTACTCTGTTGTAATCTTGCAGTATTTATTAACTTTAAATACTCCCGTGTGAATTACTTTGTGGTCGGCTGTTCCAAAGTTTGTGAGTGGAGGATCTCGGAGTTTGGACTCAAGAGAAAGTCAGAAATAAAACATTGTTTCAGCCTGGGAGCCAAATCGGAGTGAGCTGCTCTTGTGTTCAGTTTTATTAAATAATTTCATGTGCAGAGCTCACAATGAGCTGCAGTCTGCTGAAGCATGAACCTGAGGACAGCACGAGGCACTCAGAGGTCAGCGTGATAACGCTGGCTATCCTCCCTCAGCGTGTTGCTAAACATGTTCTACAGTGAAGGAGAGAGGAAGAAATTAGGCAAGGAGGGAACAGGGAAGGAAAGGAGGAGGTGAGATGGGAGAGAAGTAAACATGGAGAGAGAGAGAGAAGGAAATAACTAAGAGAGAAATAAACAAGGAGGGTGAGAAGAAATTAAGGAGGGGTTGAAGCCAATGAGGAAGGAGAGAAGAAGAAAGGAAGTAGAAGATAATGAAATGACATATTAATAAGGAAGGAAAGGAAATAGTATTCTAGAGAAGAAAACATTTCCTCCTTGTCTCAGTATCTGTGTTTTCTTCTTCTCCTTTTCTTCCCTACCTACTTGTCTTTCTGTCCACCTCTTCTACAGGTGAAACTCGAAAAATTTGAATATCATGTTCAATTATTTCATTAATTCAACGTAAAAGGTGAAACTAATGTACGATATAGACGCATTACATGCAATACGAGATATTTCCAGCCTTTATTTGTTAGAATTTTGATGATTATGGCTTATAGTTTATGAAAACCCCAAATTCAAAAGCTCAAAAAATTAGAATATTGTTCAATATTTTAGGCTCAAAGTGTCACACTCTAATCCGCTTATTAATCCAAAACACCTGCAAAGGGTTCCTGAACCTTGAAATGGTCTCTTAGTCTGGTTTAGTAGGAATCGCAATCATGGGGGAGACCGCTGACCTGACAGTTGTACAGAAAACCATCATTAACACACTTGTAACTCCCTCCAAGTTGAAAAACGGACACAAGGCGTTCTTGATTTTTACTGGCATTTATTGCACACAGGTGCCACCAACGATGCCGTGAGAACTGTACAAACAACATAGAATAATCAATTTCCACAGTAAAGTGTTCTCATAGAGAATAAACAATAAAGCACATTATTAAACAAGATAAAAACATACACAATTTTACATTTACAAATTACACGTGACCACCATAAACTCAACAGTTCAGTTACAAACAAACATCTTATTTCCTATCATGACATAAACACACATTGCATACCTCATTGGCCGCATTAACTTGCAGGGGTTAATGAAAACACATCTTGCAGTGTCACTTCTTTTCACAGCTGGAAAACTTCGTTGCATGCGTCTGCATAGCTCTACCACCGAGTGACAGAGGAAAGCATGCTGCCCTCTATCAAGTGTGGCGTGCAACTGAAAATACTGTCAACCCCAAACAACAGACTGAACATTGGTTCCACCCTGGAGACATTCTGTAAACCATTTAAATGTGTATTTTTAAACCCAACAATGTATACATTAAATCTGATATATTAAAATAAAATATTTTTAACTTATTTATTGTAACTTAAACCATGAAATTATCTTAAACTGCATAACTGCTGCTGACGGCAGCCACAACACTCCATAAGAAGGGAAAGCCTCAAAAAGTAATTGCATAAGAAGTTGGGTGTTTCTGAAGTGCTATTTCAAAGCACATTAAGAAGAGCTGAAGGCAACTATTGAAGCATCCTGGTCTTCACAGCACCTCAGCAGTGCCACAGGCTGATAGCATCCATGCCATACCGCATTGAATCAGTAATTCATGCAAAAGGGGCCCAAACCAAGTACTGAGTACATATGCATGGTTGTACTTTTCAGAGGACATTTCTGTATTTAAAATCCTTGTTTTATTGATTTCATGTAATATTCTAATTTTCTGAGATTTTGAATTTGGGGTTCTCATAAGCTGTAACCCATAATCATTAAAATTATAACAAATAAAGGGCTGAAATATCTCACTTTGCAATGTCTATCCTATATTAGGTTCACCTTTTAAGCTAAATGATTGAAATAAATGAAGTTTTGCACGATATTCTAATTTTTCAAGTTTCACAAGTATTTCTCCTCCCTCTTTCCATCCGCCCTCCTCCACCAGGTTTCAAAGCTCAGTCCCAGCATTTTATGAACCTGTGTGTTGTCTCTGTAATTACATTCACCTTGTTGTACCAACTTGTCCTTCTTTTTCCTCTTTTGTCATAGAAACGTGGTGACCACAAGAGACCCGGACATCATGGCTCCCAGCACCATGACAACGCCTCAAACAAGAATCGGAAGATTCACATGGATGACAAACAGTACAGCTGTGATCAATGCCCATCCACTTTCGCTCGACTACAGACTTTCTTAACGCACCAGCGTGTTCACACAGGAGAGAGACCGTACAGCTGTGACACATGTGGGTCAGCTTTCTCTCAGTTGTCTCATCTGAGGAGGCACGAGCGAAGTCACACCAGGAAGAAACCATTCAGGTGTGATCAGTGCCCTTCCGCTTTCAATCAACAAAGTGGTTTATTGAGCCACCAGCGTGCTCACACAGGAGAGAGACCGTACAGCTGTGACACATGTGGCTCAGCTTTCACTCAGTCGTCCCATCTGAGGAAGCACAAACGAAGTCACACCGGGGAGAGGCCATACAGCTGTGATCAGTGTGGTCAGACTTTTACTCTGAAATGTAGTCTGAACACTCACTGCATACGTTTGCACACAGCAGAGAAACCATACAGCTGCGACCAGTGTGGTAAAAGTTTTGCTTTGAAATTTTCCCTAAAAGTCCACCAGCAAATCCACACCGGAGAGAGTCCGCCCTGGTGTGAGGAGTGTGGAAAACCTTTTTCCCACACGTGCTTCCTTAAAAATCATCACAGAGTTATCATTGGAGAAAGGCCGTACAGCTGCGACAAGTGTGGGAAAAGTTTCAAGCAGAAGTGTATTTTACAAAAACACAGCAAAACTCACACTGGAGAGAAGCCATACAGCTGTGAGGAGTGCGGGCAGAGTTTCACCCGCCCGTGCTCCCTGAGGAAACATCAGCGTATCCATACCGGAGAAAGACCGTACAGCTGTGATGAGTGTGGGAAAGCCTTCAGTCGGCAGTTTAGCCTGACATGTCACATGCGAATCCATACAGGAGAAAAACCATACTGGTGTGAGGACTGCGGGCAAACGTTCCGTCACAAGGGCACCTTCAAACAACACCAAGAACAACATCAGATCAGGGCAGAGAACTTGGAGCCGGGATCAGCAGAAGTCTCTTTATAAAGAACCATTTCATGTTTCACATAGAAGATTTTCAGATCTTCTTCCTGTTTAATGTCTGCAGTGGAATTCCATATGAGTTTGTTCTATTGTTTAGAACATCATAAACACATTTGTGTGGTCTGCTTGTTGCAGTGTGCTGCTGTGAGGGGAAAAAACGCTGAAAAACAGAAATGAATAACTTTCTGTTGCACTCTTAAATTAATACTGTGAATAATACCTTATAGGAGATTTAAAAACAAACAAACAAACACCCAATTAAAGACGACAAACATTTATTTAATGTAGGCACAGAAAATGAGACTGACCAGAACCCACCTCCACAAACTTGCTGTAAAACCAGAGAAGAAGATGCCCTCAGGGATCCACAGACCACCAGGAGCTGCTCACAGTTCTGCATATCGGGCATTTCAGAGCCCCCAATCAGAACCCTTTGCTCCTGTTAGGACTATAAATGGCACACTTCTTCTTTAAGGACCACAAACTTGTGCTTCCTGTAGAAGCTGCCCTGATCCTGCCTTTTTCTGAAGCTATGTTGTTACAGTGCTGAACCACTACCTGGGGGGAAAAAACCTAAAACAAAGTAAAACTGCATTTGTTTTACTTTTTTTTCTGCTGCAAAGTAAAGTTTGTTTCCTTTTCAGGGCCTGTAAAATGTAAAATGAAATCATTAACCTCATTAATGTTTATTATAATGTTTGTTGACAAAAAAATAAAGTGATGCGAACCAGTCTGGTCCTTTCTGTAAGTTTCAAAGAAAATAACCTAAATATCTAAACATGTCGCAGCTCTCTTTATGTCATCTGAGTTTTACTGTGTAAAAAATCAGAAAAAAAATATCTAAAACTAATAAAAACTGACCTGAAATCAGCAAAATGACTAAAAATAAACTAAAAAGATTCAGGTGAATAAGTCTAAATCACAGTGCAGCCAAACACGCAGCTGCTTGAGACTCCACAATTTTATTAACAATTTCAATAATTACAGTGGATCAAGCGTGATGATATTTAAATGGAAAAGCAATAGAACTGGAGTTCATGAAAAATTAAAACTTTTTATTACCAAACAGTGACAAGGCACAGATGTGAAGTTTAGTTTAATAAATGTTCAGGCTCAAACAGAAAAAACAAAACATGGGATCATGTTTATTTACAGTCAAACTCAGCTTATTGTTTCAGGTTAAACTGCTGGGATCCAAACAGAGGCTGATATCTCGGCGTCAATTCACTGTGTGATGATCTGGTTTCATGCTCAGTGCTCATTAAAACTTCAGAGCTTTATTGATCAGGACAGTTAAAACAAACATTTAACATGTGGAGCTACATGTTCTGTGACGCTTCAGTAGTTAATAATAATTGCATCATTCACTGGTTAATAAGTGATCATAACAATGGGGGCGTGGCCTCTACAGCCCCAGCTCAAGCCCCGCCTCATCTCCATGGAAGCCTTGGTCAGGCATGTCAAAGGTCAGCCCGGCCTCTCGCTCAATGCTGTCATCCCACAGTCGCAGGAACTCAGAGTTTTCCTCTCTGGCACCGCCCACGTCGCCAACTTCAGACACGCCTCCCTCTGCGGCCACTTCTGAGATCAGACCGGGTTCTCTGTGCCGAGGTCGTGTCAGGAGGTGGTGGAAGGTCATCAGCAAAGGCTGGTAGGGGGCAGGGTCAAAAAAGAAAGGGGGGAGTCACACTAGAGTTGATTTATTTTGTAGAACCTAAAGGAGCCAAGAAGACGACCAGCTGACTTGAAGGGGAGGCTAAGTTAGTTTCATAGACCCATCCAGGAGATGTGGGACAAGCCCACCTAATGCTTTATCATTACACTTTCATCAATCAGGAATCAGTTTGAACCAGCTGTGCTTTCAGTCTCGTCTCAGCTCGTTTTTTTGTTTTGTTTTATTGCTGTAAGTCATGTGACCTGCACAGGACTGCAGACAGAAATAACCTAAAACCTGACACGTGTACATCTTATATTTTTTATATTAGCATCCATCAACATCAATGTAACACAATATAATAGATATAATATGTAAAAGAATATAATATAATATAATTTAAGCTGTCTGCGCCCCAGAATCTCACTCGTCTGATCTTCCAGAAGATCAGATCAAACATTCTTGTTTAAAGTATTGCCCAGGTGTGTGTGATGTCACAGTGATGTCACCCTGTGTTGGCTCTCCACGCTGTCCTCTCCGTCTCTGGTGTCTCTCTCTCCGTCGCCTTCTTGCTCAGCCGCTCTCTCTCCCAGTAAAACAAGCTCATTGATCCACAGGTTGGTGCTGGTGCTGTTGGTGTCACTGGGAGGCTGGAGGAGCTCCTCGCTCTGACACACACACACACACACACACACACTTTTAACATTTAATCTCATTAAAATAAGCTTTATTTACATTAAAGTGACCGCTCACCTCCTGAGAGGAGTCCACCTGCTCCACAGCCTGCAGGGTATGACATCACACACACGTCATGACATCACACATTGTAGCACAGTAAGAGTGACGATATTTGTTTAGGGAGCTGTGTGCATGTGAGTGTGTGTGTGTTACCGTGTTCTCCAGGTTCTGTCGTTCTCGCACCATTTGCGGACCCTGTAAACAGCAACCAAATGGACTGATTCAGTCACTCTGTCCTTAATAACCACAGCTGATTGGTCACATGGCACTGTGACGCTCATTTTAAAGCTGCAGTTTCTCTTTCTTTTAATCTACAAGGTAAAAACTACAAATAAGAAAAAACTCAGCACATGACAGGACATAATGACTGCAGATGGAGGACATTATAAAATTACTTCTGACAAATGCTGCTGAGGTTTTTGAATAATGTAGCATTTTATGTTGTGATCATTTAACAAGATATAGCAGATATTTGCATTAGCTGGACTGCAGGACCAGACTCCATTCAGTTTTTACCAAATAAAAGATTTTACCAGACTCTACCCTCAAAGCTGCAAATAGACTCAGAGTATACAGTGAGATTGTGTTATAACTCAGGTCACCTCTGACCTCTGAACTCTGGCTTGACTCCGAGGAAACTGATGAAGAAGAGGAGGAGGAGGAGGAAGTGATCTTCTGAGCGGGGTCAGGAGGGGCTGAAGGCTGCAGACACACAGTGATGTTAGAAACTGAAGAACTTCAGATGAAGATGCTTTAATGTGAGGAAGGCGATAGGGTTTCATCTGGATACACATGTTACAGTGTGTGTGGGAAACACAAGGCTCAGGCTGAAGAAACAGCTGCATCAATATCTGCCTAAAGAAAACACCTCAAAATACAAGTTTACTACAACTCTGATGGACTCTACTGCTCTAGCTTTAGCCACATAGAACTGAGAGTACTCTGTGTACTTGTACTGCACTGACTCACTGCTGTTTGGTCCACTTGGCTCTGCAGGAGGAGCTGAAGGCTGTGGAGGTCTCCTGGAAGCTGCAGACAAACGCAAACACGTCTCAGAGTCACAGATGAGCCTCATGTCTGACTCATGAACTGACCAGTATGATCCAGCCTTACTGGCGCAGCCTGGTTCTGATCCAGCAGGCTGACGATCATCAGAAGCAGCCACATCGTAACAAGCGCTCGGGGCGGTCCTGGAGGTTCGGGGTAATCCTGGTCCTGTGGGGGGTCCTGCAGGTTCTGACCGAGTCTTGTTCTGCTCTGTCTGTTTTATCGCGTGTCTGGCAGGAAGTGTCATGTCATCATGTCGCCCTCAGTCCCTGCCCCCCTCCCACGGATGTTACGCCCATCAAGAGAAACATCAACAACAACAACAGGCTGATTTATATTGGCAGGGAGTGTCTCTGTGTGTGAGAGCGAGTGTTTACTGCAGTAAGGGTGTTATGTGAAAGCAGTCGTCATGCAGATGTTTAATTGTTTCTTCTGATGGAAGCAGCTGTTTAACGTGGCGAAGCTCAAAGTGCTTCCATCCTGCTTTAATGGGGAGAAATCAAACATCAGGTCTCAGGGCATATTTGGATGTTTGTGATTCCTCAGGTGTGTCCAGGCCCTTCATTAGTCCAGAGCTCCGCCCTCTGATCCAGGACTTTGGGTTTATTTTGTATAGTTTAACTTTTATTTAAACTGATGATGTCAGAGGAAGTGAAATAAGATAAAGAAAAAGTATCAGGATTAAAAGTACTTCCAGATGAGGTGTGTGTGTGTGTGTGTGTGTGTGTGTATTTGTGTCAGATTCATGGAGCTGCGGTGAACCAACACAACAACACATCCAGCTGGCAGTAAACACATTTCACAACCAGCAGGACTTCCTGCCACACAACCACACGACACCAGAGAGAGAGGAAGCCAAGTGTTACAGAAGAGGCTCAACAATAAACCAGATTAGACACAACCATCAGTTTCATAATAAATTCTACTTTAATATTCATCGTCCTTTCACAGTTCACCTTTTTTTAATCATCTCCCTCCTGAACATCTCAGGTCTGACTTCTTAATAGGAATGATGGGAATTTTCAGATCCTGCAGTTCAAATAATTTATTTAAATGAATGAAGGTGCGGCTGTTTTTAATGTTTCATTTTTTAGAATTGTTTTAAAATCCCATTGAAAGGAGAAAACTTTGTGAGTCTAGTCCTTCCTGTTTCAGGGTGAGTATCTGGTCATGTGACTTGTGAGTTCGGCCTGCTGGAATAAACTTTATCCACCAACATGTGGTCTTTATTATGAAAAGCATGTCAAATTCAATAAACCTAATACAGAATGACCATAAATGTTTCTTTTTCATGTAACGTTTTAAATACCAATCCCTCAAACATATAAAAATACATTTATTTATTTATTTATTTATTATTTATTTATTTATTTACTATTAAAATACAGCTAAGCGTAGTGGAACACCTTGGTCTCCATTACATGCCTCTATGAAAATGGACTTTCAGGATGGATACTGGATGGAAGTTTTTGGGTGTCAGATTTGGAGGATTGGAGAAAACAAAGTACACGGTGTACTCTCATTCCTGCTGGGATCTGAGACATCTGTGTGGTTTTTGGCATCACTGCTTCTGAACCACCCTCAGAATAAAAGCGGGAACTGGAGCGTGGTGGCAGCCAGCATCACATCACTGCCCCGTTACAGATTTGACAGCGCAGAGGCGAAGGCTCAATCACCCGGACATTGAAAGTTCCCTCTGTGGTCAGATTTCACCATCAGCTTTCTGAAAACATCTGTGTGTGTTTCTGATCTATTTCTAAGTCAGTGCGTTGGATGCAAAGCAGTGTTTATCTGCCTGCCACAAACCACACACACATAAACTCACACACTGAAGTGTCTGTCAGCGGCTCGCATCATACAGCATCACAGCAGACATTTCATCATCCTGTTCTTCTTCTTCTGTGAAGAAAACCGATTTCATTTTGATGAAAAAGTTGGCCTCCTCACCTTCTTCAAATCCAAGAAAAGTGGTGTCAAATGTTTTTGCTGCTAAGATTTTCATATTTGTTGCTTTTGTTTTAAAGATAAATTAACCAAATTTTTAAAAAAATGGTATGAAATGTTTGTGCTGGTTTGTGATCAATTATTTTTTAAATTATTTTTGGAATTATTGTGTTAAACTTGAGAGGCTGAACAGTTTCATGTATTTAGTTTTTTCTAACAGGAAACATGCCGACGTTGTTCTGATAGTTTTGTATTTTGTAAATAAAGTTTTCTCTCAGACAGAAAACATAGTTTTTTTACCTGCCATATATTAACCTACTTTTTACTTCGAAGAGTGTGATCATGATTAAAAAATATCCACTGGTTTATGTTTCAGAACCTTTTCACAGTAAGGAAAGGGGCAGGTTGACCTTGGATGACCTTTAGAAACCTTTATTAATATCTTTAAAATGATAGCAGCACAAACGAAAATTTTGCAACACAAATGTTTGACATAAATTTTTGTTTGAGGTGAAGAATGAACTGTTTTCACAATGGCAACAACATATTCGCCCTTTTAGGACATGGGTACCAGGTTAGCAAAGCATTTGACCCTCAGCTTCACTGTTAGCGCCCAAGTTCAAAATTGACCTTGAAGAAAATTGAAACCATTTGAAAGTTCATGGAAAGAGCTGTACAACACACTTTTTTTTAACGCAATGCCCTGCAACCAGTTTTGGGTTAGTTAATTACTAAATAAGTAATTAAACTAAATACTTCTTAAAATCCCTATAAACCTTGAGTGGACAAACAATAGAAATTAAACTCTTTAAATAATAAATAATTTTTTTCAAAGACGGAGACTCTACAGTACGCAGCGGTAGCATCTGTTCCACAATGTAGCCTGCAATCATTTTTTAAGCTCACCTTCAGACGCTTTCTGTGCTGCTGAAGTAAAATCAAGTTTTGCCTGCTTAAATAATGATATTCAGCGAGTTTAATTATTTATTTATTTATTATTTAATTATTTTACAATGTAACACAAATACATTGTAAGTAACTGTAATTAAAATTCCTAAAAATGAATAGTAATTAGTTACTCTACTTTTTCAGTGGAAAAGTAATTTAATTACAGTTACACCCAACATTGCCTGCAACTATCACAATGACACCATAGTTTTGGAAAATACCACACTGAGTTTAACTTTAGCAGCACTTTAACTCGTTATACAGCATTACTGACAGTAGCACAAAAAGATTCATTTATAAACACTAGACTGATGCATGTTGTAATGAAGACAT
The DNA here is from genome assembly GCF_001858045.2 of Oreochromis niloticus. Classification (NCBI taxonomy): domain Eukaryota; kingdom Metazoa; phylum Chordata; class Actinopteri; order Cichliformes; family Cichlidae; genus Oreochromis; species Oreochromis niloticus. The sequence goes on from NC_031967.2 coordinate 58,427,729, forward strand.
GTTTAGGGCTGTTATAAATTTTTAACAGGCATCGATATTAAAAGAAGGCTCATAACGGAGTCGATCTCTAATAATTCTCTCTGTAATGTTCAGTATATGTGTGCGTGCTGTGATTGGTGTTTTCCCTGTGAGTGTTTGATGTGACACCTGTAGCTTTAGCTCACGTGAAAACAGAGGTGCCATCATTTCTGTCATCCTAATTTACTGCATTTTGGAAAATTTTAATCCCCCACACACGTCACAGCCAGGTTATGACTGTTTGCATACATCATCTGAACACATGTACAATATCCCTTCTCTATCATCATCTTTGTCATCTACATCCACATCAATCACAATCATAGAAACTCACATGTCAAATAAATGTGCTTGTGTTGTGTCCATGATGATGTTGACAAACAAACTGTGACAGAGCCTCAGACGTGATGAAGAAGCTGAATCAGCAGAAAGAGCAGAGCAGGAAGCAGCATCATCCACACAGGTGTGTCTCAGGTGAGTCCTGCTCCCACACTAAACACATCCACATCATATTAGCATGTGCTAACATGTGCTTCTGCTTTATTTCAGTCTGATATGTTTCCAGTCAATATGTCTGCTGTGTGTCTCTCAGCACTTGCACTAAATCTTCCCGTGTGTCTGTGATACTGCGTGATGCTAACAGACTGTAACGTCAGTGAGTCTGTGAGTATCTCTGTCACCTACAGCTTCCCCTGTGGAGCTCATTTCAAATGCTCAGGTTTACACTCAGGAACAGGAAATGCTGCGTCTGCAGTTTGTCTCCTTCAAACTAAAGTGTCTCAGACACGTGCAGCACGTGAGCACAAAGATGTTTTTGGTCACGTGGTGGGCACGAGGAGCTCTCAGTGAGTTTGGAGCTGAAACATCTTTGACTCCCAGAGTTCAACTGTGAGAGTGAAACAAGCAAACATGGATATTTAGGAGCCTCAGACGGTGTGATGATGATCATGAAGCCAGGAAAGAAACAAAGAGAGAAAAGAACAGATTGGAGATCAGAGCTGAACACACACTTTTTTAAAAGCATGCAGGAGCCGTGAGGACGAGCACGGATTCATTCATTCATATCTGCACTGTAATCTGAACTCTCTCTCTTTCTAATCTCATGTCTGAAGGTGAGAAGGACACCGTCTCCCTAACAGAAAAGCTTCTCCACCCACACAGCTGAAGAAGAAGAAGATATTTACAGTGTGTACAATGGCATCACTCTTCCACACACAGACAATCACTTGTTGATGCAGCGTGGTCCAGCTGGGAGTAAGGAGGTAGGAAAGCTGAGCCAGTGTTCCCGCTTTAAAGAAGGCACCTTCAGCCAATCACTGACTCCACCCACAACTCAGCATAGTGACAAATACTCAGTACAGGCTAAACAGCACCACCCTCAGGCCAACATGGAGAAAAACATTCCCACTGAAACAAGACAAATGATGATCTGGGCTCCAAACATTCATATCCAACACATGTAAAGCCTTCAAGGTTTCAGCTTTCAAATAAAAGCTGAAATGAAATTTGTGGCGTTTGCAGGATTAATCAATCACACAGGATCAGGGGATAAGACAGCAGAGCAGCTGATTTTACACCTGAAGATAAAACTGTAATATTAGAAACATATGAAGATATTACACACACAATACAGACTGCAGCTCAGACAGCTGCTGGAGACAGATGTAGGTTTCTACACATGCTTGTCCTCTGGTCATGTGATCATGTGGTTTGTAGGAACGCTCCTCTTCCTCAGAGGATCCACCTGTGCTTCCTCTCCTCTCTCCTCCACCTGTTACAGTGAGGGAACGTCCTCCATGATGGAGGAGCTGCTGGAAAGTGCTGAGAGTTTCCTCCAGAGTGAGACCTCTGTCACAGTTCAGAGGATCTACGGCAGCAGAGACCTTCATGGACACTAAAAGTCTCAAACACACAACAACAACATCACACTGACTCCACTCTGACATCACTGATCAATAATCAAAGAACACACAGATCAAACTGATTGATCAGCCATCAGAGGAGTCGGATCAATGGAGCTGCTTCTGTTCCTGATGTCCCCTGTTTGATCCTGAACCTGAACTCTCCCTGCAGAGGAGACACAAGACAGTCAGACACACACACACACACACACACACACGCACACACACACAAGTGACGGGTTTTCAAGGTGATAATTGCTCCACTAACAGTGAGATAATGCCATGGATTCTTTTTTATTCATTGCTGTTGGATTTTTATTGTGCTGGCTTGTTTCCCCTGATGCGTTTGAGGCTGTGAGTCAGCTGAGGATTGTTTACTCCCGTGAGAAGCTGCTACAACTTAATGTCTCATATGGTGGTAAAGACCTCACTTCATGATGCTGGATTTTATACGGAGAGATTTTAACAGAACAAGTGACAAAAGGAAAAGAAAAAGAGGGAGACTCAGAGGTGTCAAATTGCGTCTGAGGAGACAACAGGTTGGACTCCCCTGGCCGCTGTAGCTTCTTTCCTCTAGACCAGTGGTCCCCAAACTATGGCCCACGGGCCGGATACAGCCTGCCTTCACATTTGACCCGGCCCCCTGAACAATATTAGAGATGCATTAATTTTTTCCCTCGTATTATTATTTTTTTCAGTCTGGCCACGCGATTGACACTAATGCACACATAGAACACTGGGGTGTAGTGAGCCTGCCCGACTAAATGTCTGGAAATGTTTCCTCATGTCAATAAAGCTTATTTGATTCGAATTGTGAACCACGCTAAAAAGGTTCACACTGATGAACATACGGCACATAGGTAAGCTCACTTTTGTGACTTGAATGAGTTATTCTGAGTATTAACAAATATAATCATAATAAAATTTACTGGGAAAAAATCCATCTCCACAACCACACTGGTATTGAAATGTTTTGTGTTGTGTAGGTGCTGTATCACTTAAGTCAGTTTCTCAGCCTGCTTGCTTTGTGGTTTTCAGAGGGAAGTTGATAAGAGAGAGCAAACAGTGGTATCTACTAGGCTACCCTACTGGAACCTACAAAACTGGATTATAAGGAAAGCACACGGCACAACAGAAACTTTCTTTCTGTGAAGAACCCAAAGAGGGTTATTTGGTTATTATTGATGTCATAAATAGTGTTATTAAACATTTCCTAAGTTAATTTTTTCTGTTATTTTAGAGAGGGTTATTTTATCTCGGAAAGGGTTATTAATATTTGGTTATGTGTGGCTTTCTGGAAAACAATAAATGTTTACATTTCGGCAAACCTGCGATTGTCACACTTTTTCTGTTACAAACTGACCCTGGCCCCCCATCAGAGAAGGAAAAAGTTATGTGGCCCTCACTGGAAAAAGTTTGGGGACCCCTGGTCTAGACGAAGGTTTATAGCTCCAAACTGCTGCGGTCACTAAACACAATGTTATTGATCTTATTTATATTGTTTTTTATTGCTTGTGTAATAATCAAATGTGTTTGTCAGGTTTAATGGGTAGGTGTGTTTTGTGAGGGGATGCCAAATGTTATAATTATTTTCATAAAGCCAATTTAACTATGGGTATAAATAAAGTAACCCTGACAGTAGAACCACATTTGTCTTAAAACTTGTGGGGCCAGACATTTTGTCCCCACAAGTATAGTGCCAATGTTCTGTCCTCACAAAGATGTGTCAACATGTACACACAAACCTTTGACTTTGAGCTGCACTCTCTTCCTTCGAACCACAGCTCGATTCCTCACAACGTAGCATGCATATCCTCCACTGTCTCTCTCTGTGGGCTGTTTCAGGGTCAGACTGAGGTCTCCAGTTTTCAGCAGGTCTTCGTTCATCTTCGTTCTGTCTCTGTAAACCTGGTGCTGTTCTTCAGGCTGGTCAGAGCCATTGTCATATACATGGACCAACATTACTGGTTCAGGCTCTTTGCATTCCCAAACCACTCTAACATCTCCAGGCAGGTTTTGTGTGGTTTTGAAGGGCAGCTGGACAGACTCCGCCCCCTCCTCCACCTCCACCTGACAGACTGAGAGGACAATAGACACAACATGAGCTGTACAAAGTGTGATTGGTGGATGAAGAGCCATGAAACCTGACAGAAAAACGTCTATCAGTTAAATAGGATGTGAACCATTCAAGTGCAGTTACTTTAATACCAACAAAGCTCTCCAGTCTTAATAAGAGAATCTCATGATCCACTGCATCAAACGCCACCCTCAGATCTAAAAGCACTAAAATGGCAGAGTTACCAGAGTCAGCCATTAATTTCCAGAAAAGCCTGGAGATGAAGAAAGACAATTTTCTCCAACAATTTGGACAGGAAGGGGAGTTTAGAGCTCTAATAATTGAGGGAACTGTTGCACCAAGATTTTCTTCTTTTTTTTCTTTTTTTTGAGAAATGGGTGCACTATGGCACGCTTAAGATCAGCTGGAACGGTTCCTGTTAGAAGAGAGGCCCTAATAATGGATGAAACACTAGATCCTATTGTGTCAAAGACTTCTTTGAAAAGACAAGAGGGGACACTGTTGAGGTGACACATAGTAAGATAAGATGGGAGAATACTTCAGTCAGAGTTCACAGAAAAACAGGCTAAAAGTGATAAAAATTTAACTGAGGAATAAGGGCTAATGGAAGAATCATAAGTTGGAGGAGTGATATGAGACATGATAGTAGCAACAAAAAAACGTATAAAAACTTTTCACAGGTGGCTTGAGACCCTGGTAAGTGTGTGGTGGAAGGTTGATAACAGAATTAATGTAGTTGAAAAAGACACCAGGACCTGTAACTGCTATTAGAGATTATGTCTGATAAATACTTAGTTTTTGCTTTCCTAACAGCATACTGATAAAAAAAAAAAAAGAGCTGTAAGAACAGTTTGAAAAATGTCTTCTTGGAGCTGCTAGGAGGAGTTATGTGATTATAAATCATCAAAAAAAGGTGCAATCAGGAGCAAAGTTTTGAACTGTAGTATCATTAAAATCCCAGAAGTTCAAACTCCTTCGTCTGTGAGCTCCTTGTATTGAAAGAAGGTTCAGTTCAGGTCCAGTTCAAAAAGGCTTGTAGTGCAGATGGTTACTATTATGAAATTCCAGCTAGTTTAATCCATCAACGTTTCCTGTGTTTATGGCATATTTGTGTTCTGCCAAACTAAACATCCCAGATTAAAAGAGGACTTAGAATTTACTTTATTTTTTATTTGATTATGTCATCCGAGACCATTCTCATTCAGGACGTGTAACATACTGACAATTTGTCATGTCCTGATTCATCTCATAGTAACGTGAAAGTAACCTTCTGCATCCCTATGATACACGCCGGATTGTGAATGAAATCCAATGGACTGATGCTCCCGGTGGTAACACACGTTCCAGCCATGTATTACAGCCCTAACCCTAACCTTAATAGTGTTAGATAGTGTTTTCCAAAGCGATTTATGATAGGAAAGTAAAATAACTCTACATGTGTAGATTCATGTTTCCTCCTGTTTCCAAATGCATAACACAGAGATGTGTTGGGTGGCTGAAAGCGTAACAAACCGACGATTTGTCACAGAGTAGTATGTTACGTTTTGGGATGGTCATCCATGTTTGATGATGTCACATGTTCGTCTTCATGTGTTCTTCTTACCGCCTGGTTTGAATTGAATTTGGTTGAATCTTTAGACATGATGATGATATTTTTAGGCTCAAAACCTGCCCAGGTTTTGAAGACTTCTACTGTTGGTGGAGCTTCACTGGTGGAATACTCCACTCACTATTAGGTGGAAGCTTGCTATTGGTGCAACCCCACTACAAAGAGGAAGTGGGCTCATGGACTGTTTTATTCCCTGATGAAGGCCTGTGTGCTGAAGCATGTCTTACATAACCTCATTGTGAAAATGATGACTTTTATTTTTGAAAAGGGGTCTTAGTAGGTTTTTTTCCCCCTTAAGTCTGCATGTGTCCATCATTTCTGTAATATACTTACACGTATATATTATTGCTAATATATATTGTAATATATCTATATCACGGCTAAAGCACTTTCTGGATGGATGCAAACTGCATTTCGTTGCCCTGTACCTGTGCATGTGCAATGACAATAAAGTTGAATTCTATTCTATTCTATTCTAAATAAAAGTGGGCTGAATCTTTCTCAACAGCAACTGAAATCACCTTGGAACAGAGGATATTTTGATATTTATGGACACAGACATGAGCATGAAAAGCCCGGACATAGTTTCCTGTCAGAGCTTTTCATGCTCATGTCTGCAATCATGTGAGCTGAGGATAAAACATGAGAAGAAGAAATGACGTGTGAGCCAGAGTCCAGAAAGTCTGTCCTCAGTGACAGCCAGGAAAACAAGACAAACAAAGGATCAAACTTTGTTTCCTTGGTAGCAACTAAGTAATAAAAGATCAAACCTTTGACTTTGAGCAGCAGTGATTTTGTTCTAAGGATGTTTCCACTCCTCCAAACTTCACATATGAAATCTTCGCTGTCCCAGTCTGTGGGGTATTTCAGGGTCAGACTGAGGTCTCCAGTTTTCAGCAGGTCTTTATTCATCTTTGTTCGGTCTCTGTAAACTTGGTTCTGTTCTTCAGGCTGGTCAGAGCCGTTCTTATACACGTGGACTGTTCTGGATCTCCCATCCTTCCACTCCACTTTAGCGTCTTCAGGCAGGTTTTCTGTGGATTTGAAGGGCAGCGGGACAGACTCCACCCCTGAATCCACCTCCACCTGACAGACTGACACGACAACAAACACAACATTAGAAATGCTGATTAGATGAGAAATGATCTGTTATCCAATGTTATGAATACAGATGTAGAATAAGGCAGTTATTAACACAGAGCTGAGCTGCTCAAGAACATTCATTCAGACACCGAGACTGTCAGTGTCAGGCTCGAACCAGCAACCTTCCGATTACAAGACGAGCTGCCAACTCTTGAACCACGATCGCCCCCTAACATTCAAACAGGAATGGTATTGTATTTCACTGGTAGTCTAAGGCTAAAGAAAACAAACAAACTAATATGTAGTTGTGTGTTTCATGAGAACTGTTCAGCATTTTTCCAAATGAAAATTTAATTTTCACAATAGTGTGTGAATGGGTGGATGACTGGATGTGTAAAGAGCTTTGGGGTCCTTAGGGACTAGTAAGGAGCTATACAAATACAGGCCATTTACCTTAAACATGGAACTAACCCGAAATAAACAAGCACTAAAAGTCAAGAGCCTTTTCCCTTTTAGCTCACAGCCTTACTTGAAGGATAAATGGCAAACCAGGAGAGCAAACACAAAAGCTCAGAGTATTTAAAAAACAAAATGAAAAAAGCAATGAAAACGGCTCATGGAACTCAAATACTCTACGTTATGGTTTACTTACACTTTTCAGTTGTAGTTTGTGACAATAAATAATATTGATTTGAATAATTAATGATTTTAGTACAAGATAGTGGTGAGTATAGATACCTATTTCTCAAATAATTTGATTCAATTTTAAACAAAAATATTAAGTACATGCAAATAAGGTATTCTGTGAACCACATACTGAATATTTTTGTCTGAGATAAATGTAAATAAATACCTTAATTTAACACAAACAGATAAGTTAACATTTTAGACATTTATTTCAACTTATCAAACTCAAATAATTACTAAAAGGATATTCATAGATTTTATCAGGCTCATCTAACGTATATTTATAGTGATATTTACTAAGCCTCTGAATTACTTTTAGAGTGTAGCACCACTGAAGGAACAATGGGCAGGGAGGTACGTTCCTTGATCATTAATACTCAAATTCTCATGACCACTGATCATTGGCCATGAGTATCCGCAGAAATTTGGTGAATGGCTGCAATCACAGCAAGATGTAAGATGGAAAAGAAGTACCCTTAGACCCCCTCAATTCAGAGATGGTCTTTAATGAGATACTAAGCCTGTTAGTTTCCTGCTGCCTCCATCACTCACGTTGGTCACAGTGACATAAATGTCATCAGACGGGGAGTGTGAGGGGCTGTGCGGACATCCACTTTTCCCATTTTTGTTACTGGGCAGATTTCAAGCAGATTTCAAAGAGGTCTAACAGGAAGGACTCCTCAGCCGTGGGTCTCCAGCTGTCTGTGTCCACAGCAGAGTAGAATCAATGTTTTAAAGAGGCTTTTATTGTGAAACACTGAACTTGTTTCAATGAGATTTACATTTCAGGGAGTTTTCCTAGAAAAAGACCGACTGATTCTGTTTATCTGGATGTAGCATTTTTTGGTGGGAGAAACGTTTCGTCACTCATCCAAGTGACTTCTTCAGTCTCAGCTGCAGGTTTCCCAAATCTTATAAACAGTACATTTGCATAATGACTGAAACCAGCACCACTGAAGGAACAATGGGCTGTGAGGTCAGTTCCTTGATCATTAATATTCAAATTTTCATGACCATTGATCAAAGACCACTGATCAATGAGTACCATTTGCAGAAAGTTGGTGAATGGCTGCAATCACAGCTATGTAAGATGGTGAAAGATGTACCCTTAGCCCCCCCTCCTCAATTCAGAGATGGTCTTTCACTGAGATAGTCAGCCTGTTAGTTTCCTGCTGCCTCCATCACTCACACTGATTCACTCTCAATCACACAACATGACCTTTGACCTGTATCTACAGCACTGACCTCTGACTTTCAGCTCCACTTGTTTCTTCAGCAGGATGTTTCCCTCCCTGCTGTAGACGGTGCAGGTGTAGGTTCTGTTGTCCCAGTCTGTGGGGTATTTCAGGGTCAGACTGAGGTCTCCAGTTTTCATCAGGTCTTCATTCATCTTGGTTCGGTTTTTGTAAGCCTGGTGCTGTTCTTCAGGCTGGTCAGAGCCGTTCTGATGAACATAGATCATCCTGCTACCTTTGTCCTTCCACTCCACTTTAGCATCTTTGGGCAGGTGAAGTGTGGTTTTGAAGGGCAGCTGGACAGACTCCACACCTGATTCCACCTCCACCTGGGGGACTGAGAGGACAGCAAAGCACAACATGAGTGTGGATGGAGACATTTGTGTTGACTCTAACAGGCTGAATGCAGAGCAACAAACTATTTGAACTGATCCAACTTTATTAACACAGACAAAGATTTGTGGATCAGCTGCTGTTTGCTGCTATAGATATAATCCAGCTGATGTGGGAGAACTACATGTGACACTTTGATGCAGCCATGAATCTGACTGATTTCTTTCCATTTTCAAAGGTTGATGCATCAGTTAAAGTCCTTAAAAAGCTCAGAAATAAAGAGAAAGGTTGGTTAAAGCAAAGAGAGGCAGTGGCAGCATTTAAGACACAGTTTGAATAATTTTTTTATACCGCGCCAAACCACAAAAACAGTCACCTCAAGACGCTTTATATTGTAAGGTAGACCCTACAATAATACATACAGCACGAACTCCAACAATCATATGAGCCCCTATGAGCAAGCACTTTGGCGTCAGTGGGAAGGAAAAAACTCCCTTTTAACAGGAAGAAACCTCCGGCAGAACCAGGCTCAAGGAGGGGCAGGCATCTGCCGCTACTGGTTGGGGCGAGAGATGGGAGACAGTATTAAAAGACATGCTGTGGAAGAGAGATGATTCAATGCAGAGAGATCTATTAACAAATAGTGAGTTGCCACTCTGTTGGTCTTCCTTGGTCTCTTGTGTTCTGGGTGCCTCAGTGTCTGGAGTTTTGATCTCCTCCATACCTGCTTCATGCCCTGGAGGACGGGGCTGTGGCCCCCCACACCCTCTAGCAGATCATTACATGAAGGAACCTTTTAAATACAAGCGTGCTCATGCTCACAGGTGTACACACAGGTGCTCACACAAACAACACCCTTTTTGGCTCCTACCTCAAAGCACACTGTGCGCTGTCGATCTTACGTGCTGCACAATAATGTTTAATATTTAGTATTTACTGTTATCTTCCCATAGATCATCATGATGTTTTTTATTATATTGCTCTTTTTTTTTGCTTGTTTTCTATTTTTTCTTTCTCAACAGGTGATCCAGGTGATTGATATATGTATTTTTTGTCTGTTTGTTTTTGTTTTTTGCCCTTTATCACCGTCCCTCTTCCCCGCTGTTTTGCTTTCCATACCTCTCTTTCTTTCTCCCTTTTCTTTCCCCAGTCATGTCTTTCCCATGTGTAGCAAGTGAAAACAAAATAAAATAAACAATAAAAACAAAGGTCAATCAAATGGACCAATACAGCAAGGCTGGGATTGTCCATTTGGAGATCTTTCTTTGCCTTTAGACAATAATTTTGATGGCAAAAGAGCCAAATAGGACAGGCAAAAAAAAAAAAAAACCCAAAACAAAACAAAAAAACAACAACAAAAAAACAAATAGTGAGTGAGAAAGGTGACTGAAGAAGAAAAACTCAATGCATCATGGGAATCCCCCAGCAGGGTCACCTGGTCCAGCCCTAACTATATGCTTTAGCAAAAAGGAAAGTTTTAAGCCTAATCTTGAAAGTAGAGATAATGTCTGTCTCCCGAATCCAAACTGGAAGCTGGTTCCACAGAAGAGGGGCCTGAAAACTGAAGGCTCTCCCTCCCATTCTACTTTTAAATACTCTAGGAACAGCAAGTAAGCCTGTAATGTGAGAGTGAAGATAAAGATAAGATAAGATCAAGAAGAACTTTATTGTCATTGTAGTTATACAACGAAATTTGTTTGGTAGCTCACTGAGGCCAGCAGCAATAAAACAAGAAGCAGCATAGTAATAAATACCTGTAGTAAAAGTATATGATATAAAGTAAAAGGAAGGCACTGAGCACAGTAAATAACAACGAAAATATAATAGTATTTACAATATGATAGTTTGAGCGCAAACAGTTTAAGATAATATAACAGTATTTACAGTTTGGTAATTTAGTGCAAACATTAATGCCCAGTTAATGACTTTGTACATTAGCAGCAGACATGATATGGGATAAAGGAGAGACAGGGAGAGTTAGCTAATGGGGTGAACCCTTTTGTGCATAGTGGTCACTACAGTGAACAGCTATTCACAGGCTGTTTTCTTGTATTTGTGTCAATGTTGATGGTATACTTGCACATAAACAACTACATTGGACACTCATGTGTCACTCCATGTTCAATTCAATGTCCCCCACTGTGAAAAGGTGCAAATCCTTTTTGCAGACTTTTCAGGTGGATTTGGTCGTTGTCTTATCCATGATTTATACTTGTTATTTTCCAGCAAACACTTATTAAAACTGCAACCTCCAGGCATGTTAGTGCACCCATTCCCGACTGTTCGGGGGGAGTCACATATTGAAACAGACTATCATGCTGAGGTGCCATTGTGGAGAATGAAATACAGTTACAGTTTCAAGCACTTATAAGCACCAGATCTGAAATTCAAGCACTTTTTAAACCTTGACAATATTAGAATCCAAACAATTTCAAGGATTTCAAGCACTTGTATGAACTCTGATAAGAATATCAAAATACAGTGCATCTTTACATTATAACCAGCTGGCTGTGCATTGTGCTTCTGGCACACCAAAGTGTCCCATATTTGATAGTTAAAAAGTTGGAAGCCTAGCTAGAAATCATCTTCTAGTTATTGTGACTCAGATATGACTGATTATAGATGAGGACCAAAGAAGGTTTTTACTGATGTTTGAACTGACTTAGCTTAGCCAGTGTTTTAGCCGCATGCTAAACAAACACATGTTGAGAAACTAGAATGGTAAATGGCCTGTATTTGTATAGATGTTTGCTGGATTTTGAGTTAAAAAATAGTTGTTCGTTTAAAAAAAAATCCTATTCCCTCTGATTATTTTTCTTTTGTGCTTTTAGTGTCAACTGCTGCAAGATACAGTCTCATATATAAACTTTGGCCTTAAAATTAATCTGCCAAAGCTTTTACATTTAAATGGAAATCAAATAAAAACCAAAACAGGATGTAATCAACTGAGTATGAGCTGAAATCATACGTCTGATCTCTGAGTTTTGACCTGTATCTGCAGCACTGACCTCTGACAATGAGCAGCACTTCTTTTTTCATCAGGATCGTCCCCCTGCTGCTGTAGACGGTGCAGGTGTAGGTGTCTGTGTCTGTGGGGGGTTTCAGGTTCAGACTGAGGTCTCCAGGTTCCAGTAAGTTTCTCTTCATCTTTGTGCGCTCTCTGTAAAAGTGATGCTGTTCTCCAGTCTGGTCAGAGCAGTTCTTATAAATGTGGACCTTCCTGTTTTTTTTGTCCTTCCACTCCACTTTAGCGTCTTTAGGCAGGTTAACTGTGGTTTTGCAGGGCAGCTGGACAGACTCCACCCCTGAATCCAGCTCCACCTTATAATCTGAGAGGGAAACAAAGCACAACATGAGCTGTATCTTGTGTCATCTTCTGACACAGAAAATATTTCTGTCCTCAACCTCAATACAGCATTTGAAAAAAAAAGATCAGTATTTTCTAACTAGTACACACTTTGGGTATTATAGTAATTCCACTGCTGTGGGTTCAATCATATGTATTCGATAGGCTCTAATTTGTTTAATGTAAATGACTGCAGTAACAAGTTAATCACACAGTTACACAGGGTTATATCCTTTATACTGTATAGATACTTCCCTGAGGAAACATTGTTCATTGCTATGTATAATGAAAGATGACAATTAACCTGTAGCCACACCTAATGATACAGGCCTAAATGAACTTCAATTTCCTTTTCCTAAATTCACATAAAACTGCTCGGTAAAATCTAAAAAACAAAACAAAATATGGTGTGTCAATAGATAGTAATGTTGAATGCATTACCTCGGCCTCCAGTAACACTGTGAGGAATCTTGGAGTCGTCTTTTTAACCAGGATATGACCTTTCTGACACATTTTTGCTGTACATATGAGATCATCTGATTGTTTGGGTTTTCTCCAAAAACACTTTATGGTTTTAAGTACAATAAAGCATTCTGAGGTGACTGTTGCTTGTCTAGACGTAAGTCAGAGGCTGATTTTATCCCTCATGACGTATCTACTTTTCAAATTAAACACTTACTCAGTTGTAGAGTGTCACAGAAAAATGGCACATTCTTGAAAAATACTTTGACTTGTATAGTTTGCTATAGAAGATTTTCTCAGTATTACTGTTGGCTCTTTGCCTTATAATACAAAAAAAAAACAAAAAAACCCCCCCAAACATATTAAGGCCACTGTTTTGATTTGGGACTACATAAAAATGAATTACATTTCACTTTTTTGATAACTTTCAATGAAAAGCGTATCACCAAATAAAATATAACAAAAGTTGTGCGTATGAGATGGTGTTAACAAAAGCTAAGTTTTGAAATGTAAAATAAATGGATAAAGCTTTACAGGCAGTTAGACAATTAAGAAATTTCTGGGACTGGTAAAACTTCATTTTTCATTTGCTGGGTTGTTACTTGCTAAGGCCCCGGTTTGAAGTATGAGCACGCCCTTCATTTTTTTTGTTAGATTCATTTTAATATTTGAAATTATTCTTTAGATTTTTTTAAATTGTTACAAATTGCAAAAGTCTTCAGCAACCTATAATTTCTCTATTTTGTTTATTTATAGTTTTTCTTTTTTAAGTGCTCTGCTGGCTTTATGAAGGTGTTTCAAAGTTGTTCTTTGGACACTGGCTGCTTTTTAAATCATTTTTTTTTAAAGATTTTCTTTCTTTCATGTGGTACATGTTTTATATATGAAAGGTATTTTGTTAAAAAGTGTGTCAGACCCCAGGGTGAGTAGCTGCTGCTATTGCAGGGGCTAAATGCATCCATTTCTGTGACGCCCTTAACACCAATGTACTGATATTGGAGTTTTTATGAACACAGCACTGCAGTGGAAACTTTTTCTCTGTCTTAGACATAAATAAGCTAAACAGGCATGTTCTGTCAGGTCATTTCACCAAGTAGAAATTTCTACTTGGTATATTTTGTATATATTTTTAAGCTGCACGTAAGTTAGAGATGTACAGAGCATGGAAGGAAAGCTAAACAAAAATACAGGGGTTCACAGTCGTCAGTTTACTGCACTTTAAAACGATGCAATCCATGCATTATTACTACAATTATTGTTAAGACATTTATTTAATAGATTTTAACAAATTGAGTTATTAAAGTTTGTATTTATTTATTCATCTTCAGGATATAGAAGATTCTTCCCCATAATTTTTGCATATGATGATGATATGATGGATATGATGAACGCTTATCTCCAGGCCTGAGGTCAGACAGCAGGTCTGGCCCCAGTGCATGCTGCAGGACCGGATGCGCTGTCTACACTGCCTTACTCTCACCCCTTACCCACCCCTGTTGCTTGTCATGTGCTTCTATGGTGTATAAAGATTCATTTGTGCTGAGGTGTTTTTTTCTGTTCTCCCATAAGGAGCTCAGTCTGGGTGGAGCTTATTTCTCCTCCTCTTACCTCATGTTATGTATTTTCGTTGTTTTTCTTATCAGCCTGCCTCTCTGATATGTCTCCCCAATGGGATGTTGTGTAAGTATGTTTGGTCGGACGGTTCCTTTGTGAGTGAGCATGCACCAACCAGCATGCTTCCATGCTGTAACCCATAATTTCCTTTGGAATTAATAAAGTGTTTCTGATTCTGATTATAAGTAAATACATTCATACTGCAGGTTGGACACTTATTTGGGGGACATGTACCAGTTGTTGGATTTGGAGTGTCCCTTTGAAAGCGCAATTTTTTTGAAACAGAGTATAAAAATAAATCGGTGATATACTTGAGTGAGCAGGCAGGACTGTGATTTTTACTGCTATTACTGTTAATTTATTGAGGAAAAATTGCCATGCCATGCTTTCATGTTCAGAAACATGAAACATTATTTAAAAATAACCAAGATTCCAAACATCATATTTTGCTTTCTGCCTGTTCAGTGTGCATAACCCCTGTTGTTATATTTATAGAACTCATGAATGAACTTTAATTAGTACTGCTTCCTCTAGTGCATGCACAAGAGATTACCACTGTTTTTCATAAATGCTGTTAACATTCATGTTAACATTGTTCACATAACAAGTGGAGGATGTCATTAGAGTCAGGTCAGTCAGGAATCCACCAGTTATCTGTGATGGTCCTGTCAAAAATGAGGCGGCCATTTAAAGCTGCTGTATCTGTACCTGCAGTATTACTATGCTGACAACCACGCACATTGGGCAGTACTGGATTGCAATGTAAAACCTGTCGATCCGATTAATGGAAAAGTAACTAATGGAAAAGGGGCCAGTCTCAGTCAGCTTGTGTCTCAGTTTGTTCCTGATGTGTTCCTGACTCGTTCTTTGGTAACTAGTCTGCAGCGTCCTGTAAAGTGCTGCAGTCATGTTGGATGAAGAGCAGAAGAACAGACAGACTGAGCCTCCACAGTCGGCCATGTCTCACACACATCAGCACAGAAACCATGAAGATCTCATGTGTCTGCTCTGAACATGGGCTTGGTGGCGCTGTCACTTGGTGTTCGCTCGCTCTGCGGTATAGTATCACTTCCTGTTCCTGCTCAAACACAGTGGTGTTTCTGAGTAGCTTTTCTGCTTAGCAATTTAATTTAAATCTTTTGATACATCCCTTTTTCATAGTATAATCTTAACGTGCTTCATCTGAATCACCCTTTCTGTGTACTCACTACCTAATTTATAGCCAAAGTATTCACTCACTGTCTCTTTACTGTTTCGCTAGCTTAGCTTAGCTCGTAGCCGACTCGTTAGCACCATGGCTACTTCACCTGTCCCTCCTGCACTTTCCTGCTCATTGTGTCAGATGTTTAGTTACTCCTCGGCCTCCTTTAGCAGTAATGATACCTGTAACAAATGTAGCATATTTGCAGCTCTGGAGGCCAGGATTACTGAATTGGAGACTCGGCTTCGCACCCTTCATTCACCCGTAGCTAGCCAGGCCCCTGTAGCTGGTGCAGCCGACGATAGCGTAGGCCCCGCTAGCTGTTCCCCGGCAGACCCCAAGCAGCTGGGGAAAGAGGGCGGCTGGGTGACGGTGAGGAGGAAGCATAGTCTTAAACTGAAGCCCCAGGTACACCACCAACCTGTTCATGTGTCTAACCGTTTTTCCCCACTCGCCGACACACCCGCCGGGGGTCAAACTCTGGTAATTGGCGATTCTGTTCTCAGACATGTGAAGCTAGAGACACCGGCAAGCATAGTCAATTGTCTTCCAGGGGCCAGAGCAGGCGACATTGAAGGAAATTTAAAACTGCTGGCTAAGGGTAAACGTAAATACAGTAAGATCATAATTCACGTCGGCAGTAATGACACCCGGTTACGCCAATCGGAGGTCACTAAAATCAATATTGAATCGGTGTGTAACTTTGCCAAAACAATGTCGGACTCTGTAGTTTTCTCTGGTCCCCTCCCCAATCAGACCAGGAGTGACATGTTTAGCCGCATGTTCTCTTTAAATTGCTGGCTGTCTGAGTGGTGTCCCAGAAACGATGTGGGCTTCATAGATAATTGGCAAACCTTCTGGAGGAAACCTGGTCTTGTTAGGAGAGACGGCATCCATCCCACTTTGGATGGAGCAGCTCTCATTTCTAGAAATATGGACCAATTTATTAAATCCCCCAAAATATGACTATCCAGAGTTGGGACCAGGAAGCAGAGTTGCAGTCTTACACGCCTCTCTGCAGCTTCTCTCCTCCTGCTACCCCCCCAAAAACCCATCTCCATTGAGACTGTGTCAGCTCCCAAAATGACAAAAAACAAACCAAAAACCAGCAACAAACAACTTAAACATAAAAAATCAAAAAGAAAGAACAATACAGTATCCACATCTGAACCAAAGAGTAAAACAATGAAATGTGGATTATTAAATATTAGGTCTCTCTCCTCCAAGTCTCTGTTAGTACATGACTTAATAATTGATCAACAAATCGATTTACTCTGCCTTACAGAAACCTGGTTGCAGCCGGATGATTATGTTAGTTTAAATGAATCAACACCCCCGAGTCATTCTAACTACCAGAAACCTCGAAGCACAGGCCGAGGGGGCGGTGTGGCAGCAATTTTTCACACCAGTCTATTAATTAACGAAAGACCAAGACAGACTTTTAATTCATTTGAAAGCCTGATGCTTAGCCTTGTCCACCCCAGCTGTAAAACTCAGAAACCAGTCTTACTTGTTATCATCTATCGTCCACCTGGGCCTTACACAGAGTTTCTCTCTGATTTCTCAGACTTTTTATCTGATTTAGTGCTCAGCTCAGATAAAATAATTATTGTGGGTGATTTTAACATCCATGTAGATGCTAAAAATGACAGCCTCAACATGGCATTTAATCTGTTATTAGACTCAATTGGCTTCTCTCAAAATGTAAAAGAACCCACCCACCACTTTAATCACACTCTAGATCTTGTTTTAACATATGGCATAGAAACTGAACATTTAACAGTGTTTCCTGAAAACCCTCTGCTGTCTGATCATTTCCTGATAACATTTACATTTACAATAATTGATTACACAGCAGTGGAGAGTAGACTTTATCAAAGTAGATGTCTTTCTGAAAGTGCTGTAACTAAGTTTAAGAATATAATCCACCCACTGTTATCATCTTCAATGCTCTGTACCAACATAAGAGCAGAGCATCTATCTGAACGCTACTCCAACAGAGGTCGATTATCTTGTTAATAATTTTACCTCCTCACTACGTACGACTCTGGATACTGTAGCTCCTGTGAAAACTAAGGCCTCAAATCCAAAGTCCCTGACTCCGTGGTATAATTCTCAAACACGTAGCCTAAAGCAGATAACCCGTAAGCTGGAGAGGAAATGGCGTGTCACAAATTTAGAGGATCATCATTTAGCCTGGAGAAATAGTTTGCTGCTTTATAAGAAAGCCCTCCGCAAAGCCAGAACATCTTACTATTCGTCACTGATTGAAGAAAATAAGAACAACCCCAGGTTTCTCTTCAGCACTGTAGCCAGGCTGACAAAAAGTCAGAGCTCTACTGAGCCAACAATCCCTTTAACGTTAACTAGTAATGACTTCATGAACTTCTTCACAAATAAAATTTTTATCATTAGAGAAAAAATTACCAATAATCATCCCACAGATGTAATATTATCTACAGCTACTCTTAGTACCATCGATGTTAAGTTAGACTCTTTTTCTCCAATTGATCTTTCTGAGTTAACTTCAATAATTAATTCCTCCAAACCATCAACGTGTCTTTTAGACCCCATTCCTACAAAACTGCTCAAAGAAGTCCTGCCATTAATTAATTCTTCAATCTTAAATATGATCAACCTATCTCTAATAATCGGCTATGTACCACAGGCCTTCAAGCTGGCTGTAGTTAAACCTTTACTTAAAAAGCCATCTCTAGACCCAGCTGTCTTAGCTAATTATAGGCCAATCTCCAACCTTCCTTTCATTTCAAAAATCCTTGAAAGAGTAGTTGTCAAACAGCTAACAGATCATCTGCAGAGGAATGGCTTATTTGAAGAGTTTCAGTCAGGTTTCAGAGCTCATCACAGCACAGAAACAGCTTTAGTGAAGGTTACAAATGATCTTCTTATGGCCTCTGACAGTGGACTCATCTCTGTGCTTGTCCTGCTAGACCTTAGTGCAGCGTTCGATACTGTTGACCATAATATCCTATTAGAGCGATTAGAGAACGCTGTAGGTATTACAGGTACTGCGCTGCAGTGGTTTGTATCATATCTATCTAATAGACTCCAATTTGTTCAAGTAAATGGAGAGTCCTCTTCACCCACTAAGGTCAATTATGGTGTTCCACAGGGTTCAGTGCTAGGACCAATTCTGTTTACATTATACATGCTTCCCTTAGGCAGCATCATTAGAAGACATAGCATAAATTTTCACTGCTATGCAGATGACACGCAGCTCTATCTATCCATGAAGCCAGGTAACACACACCAATTAGTTAAACTGCAGGAATGTCTTAAAGACATAAAGACCTGGATGGCCACTAACTTTCTGCTTCTTAATTCAGATAAAACTGAGGTTATTGTACTTGGCCCTGAAAATCTTAGAAATATGGTATCTAACCAGATTCTTACTCTGGATGGCATTACCTTGGCCTCCAGTAATGCTGTGAGGAACCTTGGAGTCATTTTTGACCAGGACATGTCCTTCAACGCACATATTAAACAAATATGTAAGACTGCTTTCTTCCATTTGGGCAACATCTCTAAAATTAGAAATATCCTGTCTCAGAGTGATGCTGAAAAACTAGTTCATGCCTTCATTACTTCCAGGCTGGACTACTGTAATTCATTATTATCAGGATGTCCTAAAAACTCCCTGAAAAGTCTTCAGCTAATCCAAAATGCTGCAGCAAGAGTACTGACAGGGACTAGAAAGAGAGAGCATATTTCTCCTGTTTTGGCTTCCCTTCATTGGCTTCCTGTTAAATCCAGAATTGAATTCAAAATCCTGCTCCTCACATACAAGGTCTTAAATAATCAGGCCCCATCTTATCTTAATGACCTTGTGGTACCATATCACCCTATTAGAGCACTTCGCTCTCGCTCTGCAGGCCTACTTGTTGTTCCTAGAGTATTTAAAAGTAGGATGGGAGGGAGAGCCTTCAGTTTTCAGGCCCCTCTTCTGTGGAACCAGCTTCCAGTTTGGATTCGGGAGACAGACACTATCTCTACTTTCAAGGTTAGGCTTAAAACTTTCCTTTTTGCTAAAGCATATAGTTAGGGCTGGACCAGGTGACCCTGAATCCTCCCTTAGTTATGCTGCAATAGACGTAGGCTGCCAGGGATTCCCATGATGCATTGAGTTTTTCCTTTCCAGCCACTCACTATGTGTTAATAGACCTCTCTGCATCGAATCATGTCTGTTATTAATTTCTGTCTCTCTTCCACAGCATGTCTTTCATCCTGTTTTCCTTCTTCACCCCAACCGGTCGCAGCAGATGGCCCCGCCCCTCCCTGAGCCTGGTTCTGCCGGAGGTTTCTTCCTGTTAAAAGGGAGTTTTTCCTTCCCACTGTCGCCAAAGTGCTTGCTCATAGGGGGTCATATGATATGATTGTTGGGTTTTTCTCTGTATTTATTATTGTGCGATCTACTGTACAATATAAAGCGCCTTGAGGCGACTTTTGTTGTGATTTGGCGCTATATAAATAAAATTGAATTGAATTGAATTGAACATCTGAAGCTCTCCACCACATGACTGAGCACAACTCAAGGAGGAACATTTACTGAAGCTGCTGCAACATTTACTGTCAGCACATGTTTCCATGTCAGCCTGCTGTTTACCACCACAGAAGAAGAACAGCTTGTCCACATGCAGCCTCTGTGTCAGATCAATGCAGTGAAGCACACACACTGTTTAGTAAAGTCATGTTGTGGAGATGTGTCACTGATCAATGACTGAGTCTGAAGGAGGTTTTCTGACTGACAGGAACAAACCTGGAAGTTTCTCTTCAGCTCTCTGTATCAGCTGTTTGTAACTCTCAACTCTTTCAGCTTCTGGAACAAGTTTGTGTGAGCCGCAGTCAAGGAGCCACCAGAGGACACCTGCTAACCATCGGCATTATGGGTAGTGTAGTAGGAGACACTCACCTGACATGAAATAGTGCCGGAAATAAAATAGAAGACCTCCAGAAACCACAAGAAGAACCAGGAGAAGCAGGAGAACCAGGAGAGCTATGGCCCAGGATGGAAATGGTTCTGTAGAGAAACATAAAGAAAATAGCAACGTGACCTTTGACCTCTGACTTACAGCTACATTCCTGATCTCTAACTCTATCCTCTAATTATATAAAAAATAATCTCTGGCTCATTTTGTTTTGAATGGCAGCTAAACTGTACTCTATAAACCATTGCTATTGTTACCAATAACTGAGAGATCATAATAAATGTTTTGGGGGTCAAATCATTCAAATCTCTAGTTAGAATAAGAAACGCTGATTATGACACATTTCTTAAAAAAACAACCCTTAACAGTTTCATGTAACCGCTGACCAATGGAAAAAGTAAAAAAGAAATTATAAATATATAACAGACGTGTGTGTGAATGCTAAGATGTTCTAACTTTCTTATAAAGCAGCAAACTATTTCTCCAGTCTAAATGATGATCTTCTAATTTTGTGATATGCTATTTCCTCTCCAGCTTAGTTATCTGCTTTAAGCTACGTGTTTGAGAATTATATAATAACAAAGCGTCTACTCAGTTCTTATGAGGGTAACACCAGGATCCTGTTTTCGCTTCTCAACAAACGTCTTCAACGCCCTGAGGTTGTAATCGGAAGGTTGCCGGTTCGAGCCCCGGCTCGGACAGTCTCAGTCGTTGTGTCCTTGGGCAAGACACTTCACCCGTTGCCTGCTGGTGGTGGTCAGAGGGCCCGGTGGCGCCAGTGTCCGGCAGCCTCGCCTCTGTCAGTGCGCCCCAGGGTGGCTGTGGCTACAACGTAGCTTGCCATCACCAGTGTGTGATTGTGTGTGTGAATGGGTGAATGACTGGATATGTAAAGCGCTTTGGGGTCTTAGGGACTAGAAAAGCGCTATATAAATACAGGCCATTTACCATTTACCATTTACCCACCACACTTCTATTCATCTGAAACCCTTAACTCCTGAATGCTGTTCTTCACTACGTACAGTAATAACATCCACCAGCAACTTATTGTGTCAACTCTTCAGAACCTTTTCTCAATTTTGTACCTTTTCCCACCTTTCATGTTCCTAATATATCTGAGTTCAATATTTCTGAGTTCATATATAAATCAAAGCAGGCCACATCTCATCTTGATCCTCTGCCTACAGCACTTGTGAAATCTTGCCTCTCTTCCTTACTTCCACTCATCTCTGCCATCATTCACTCTTCACTCACCAGAAGAGGAGAACAACAATCATCTAATATTAAAGACCCTCCAGCAGAATCAGGCTCTAGGGTGATATAAAAATAACGAGTGAAGAATGAACGCCCAAGAAAAACTTTGACGATCCCTTCCAGCCCAATCTCTCCACCTACCCAGTCATATTTGTCTTTGCTTTTTTTTTGCCTTACATTTTACCAACTATTCCCTTCAGTTTTACCCCTGACCTTTGTCCATAGCGCTGACTTTTGACCTGTACGTACAGCAAGTATTTGGGTTTGTGTCTGACCTTTGACCTGCAGCTGTACATCTATCAGTCTCCTTTCTTCTCTTCCATCACTGATGGAGCAGGAGTAGTTGCCGCTGTCTGTCAGTTGTGGTTTTCTCAGAGTGAGGCTGAAGTTTCCAGTGTTCAGAGCATCAGGCCTCATCGATGTGCGCCCGCTGTAACCCTGGTTTTGCTCTCTAAGATCATCTCCTTCTTTTCGTCGTAGGTGGACAGATTTGTTATAAAGGTCATCGTGAGTCCACATCACAGTGGAGTCATTCTCAGGTATTAAACCTGAGAACTCACAGGGCAGCAGGACAGACTCTGCCCCCTCATTCACCTCCACCACCACAGCCAGAGCATGCTGGGAAACTGAGGACAGGACAGAAACACAAATGAACTGCATGCTGTGCAGGAAGCAGAGAGACCAGTTTACAGCCAGACAGTCCAATTTAATTTAGACAGTGAAGTCAAAGAAATGTAAATATTTAATCTGTAAAGACCTCGCTGCATGAGCAAGACCTCGCAAGGCTTGAAGAAGACTGTAGGATGTATTCCACCAAAGCAAAACATGGTCTGTTATTCATTTCAGGGGTCTGGAGAGTAAAATCATTCTCTGTATTTAATTATAAATGATTTTTGCTAAGTCTACAGTTAATGTTGGAAAATACACCTCTTCCTGGTCTTTATTTTACAGTCCCGATCAAAAGTTTAAGACCACTTGAAAAATGGGGGGGAAGAAATCGTATTTTTTCATGTTTGGATCTTAACAAGATTCCAAGTAGAGCTTCAACAAGCAACAAGAAGAAATGGGAGGGAGACAAAACATTTTTGGAGCATTTAATTTATTGAAAACAACAGTTAAAGTGAAACAGGTAATCACACTGTCATGATGCTCTGTTGGCAAAGGCAAAAAAACCTTTCCCTTTTCGAATGTGGTGAGTTTGTTGAACTGCATAAGAAGTGGGAAAATAATTTAGGGCAAGAAATCATCCCAGGCTACTCATGATTGGCAAAAGCAGGTCATGTGGAGAGGAGAGAAGTACACCCAAGCAGATAAACAGAACAAAAAAACTAAACAACTAGGAAGGGGAACTGAGAAAAACTAACTAAAACCTAAACAGGGGGAAAGCTAAACACGAGAAAACCACAATAGAGGAAATTGGAGAAACCTGGGGACTGAAACCACGATGAATCAAATAATGGCCGATGAGCAGACAACCCAACGAGGAACAAAGGAAACACCCATAATATATACACAGAGGGTTACGAGGTGTGGTGGAAGATTTCTTTTCTGATGTATTAATCACATATTTTAATCATATCACTTTAGTAAAGCAAGATCACTCCTGTCACCAGTTGTATGTATGCATGTATAATGTTATCACAAGTGGGTCCCATGTTTATTGCACTTTCACAGAGGGCCCATTGTAAAGTTCAAGACATCCATCCATAGAGTGGGAGAGGGTCAAGGATGAGCTGGACTGAAGGCACATGGATATATGATGTGCTGTGGAATGTTCTTTCTTTGAGAGTGTTTGGGAAGGTTTAAAGGAGTTTCAGGCGATGTCCTTCTTCAGACAACCATTTTGGTGTTTGACCTGAATGTTTTCTCCACTGCAGTGTTTTTCTTTTTTAGTAATCCTCACTTCAAAAGAGATGTTCATCTGGTGGTTGCAATTTTATTTAAGATTTTCCACAACAGAGGGAATACAAAACAGGAAGGAGACATAGCTGATCATAATCTGACATGATGAACCAAAGGGGAAGCAAAACTCAAAACACTGA
The DNA here is from genome assembly GCF_001858045.2 of Oreochromis niloticus. Lineage (NCBI taxonomy): Eukaryota > Metazoa > Chordata > Actinopteri > Cichliformes > Cichlidae > Oreochromis > Oreochromis niloticus. The sequence continues at coordinate 58,451,537 of NC_031967.2, forward strand.
ACATGGGATGCAAGACTGTCTAAATAAAACAGGAAACAAGAGGCATTTACACAGACGCAGACTTCGCACTGTGACGTGGAGACATGACTGACTAGGGAAACAGATGGAACATGAGAGTAACTAAACCTGGGACAGAAAACTAGAAACTATGAACTATAAATATAACACAAGCAGAAATCAATAAAGAGAACCAAACCTATACTAGAGACATGAAACACTTAACAGCACAGGAACAAAACCTAAGAAGGAGGAATTACCAAAATATAACCAGAAACTATTGAAAGCATATTAGTAATAAAAAAACACAAACATGGAGTCACCAGACTCCGAACCTTGACAAAAACACTAATTATGTAGATTAGGACTGTCACAATATCAGATTACCACATGACCAAATTATCATGATCACAAGAATTCCTGACAATGTTTTTATCTCAATGTTTGTCCAGATTTCAGAAACAGAAAGAAAATATTAGTCAAATTAAATGTTAAATGTCTTTTCAGCCTCTCGCCCTTTCTCGAGTGGATAAACCTGTTTCTGTTTTCTGCTGTACTCATGATCTTTCCCCAACACACACACACACACACACACACACACACACACACACACACACACACACACGCACACACCCCATTGCATTCCTTAAATGTCCCCCTCTTCCCCTCTACTTGACTGACTGTGATGCATCTGCACAAAAAAACAACTTTGTAGATTGCTTAAAACTAAATAATTTAACCAATAAACAGTTAACAGACTCTAATCCAGTAACCGACTTTTACTCAGGTATCCATGAAACATATTTCCACGTTTGCTGTAAACCTTTCCTGCCTGAAATGTGCAGTTCACACACTTCAAAACTTTTAAATATATTCAGAGTTTCTTACCGAGGAGCAGGAACGACAGCAAGTTTTTCATCATCCTTCAAAGAAGGACAGCCAGCACAGAGTCCTGATCACTCCGCTCATAACTGAGTGAATCCAAAACTCAAAACTCTGCCATTCCTGCCTCACTGCTAACGAACAGAAAGGATTTCCTGCTAGGCTCTGATCCAGTAAACTGGTTCAACATGCTCAGAGTCTGAACTTGAAGTTGATAAACCCTCCAGGGCGTGGGTGCGTGATTCATCGTGGTAAGAGCAGAGCCTTCATTTGGTTTCAGTTTATTTAAAGAATCACATAAGTTTGAAATAATGCCACATATTTGAACTGGATCAATAACACATAAGAAACACCATCAGCATCTGAATCCCAACATTAAGGTGCATGTGAAAGAAACCCTGCTTGTCTCCAGGTGCACCTGAGTGTGAGAGAAGTGCTCAGGGACCGTCTACAAAGTGCAACACCACAAAAACATGTTGCTGCTTCACTCATATACAGTGGTGTTTCTCCCAGATCACTTTATACTGCACGGCCATCTGGTCCTATCAATCATTCTGCCATAATAAATACAAATGTGAATTTTTGAACTGTCTTGATGCATGCTCAAACAAACAAGCATTTGTCATATACAATATCATACAGAGAACGGTGTGTAGTGAAATGTTCTTGTGTATGTGCTGCAGACAAAGCCACGCCATCCCAGGGTTTTTTGGTTAGCACGAGGGGTGAAGCCAGGATCCTTACTGGATACTGGATGGGAATTAAACTTGCAACTTCTGCTCCAAAGATGTCTAGTCTTACCACTGCACTACTGTTAAGAAATTAATATATAATCTTAATGCTTATTTGCTGATTAGATTGTTTTATGAGAGGCCCAGACTTGACTAGGTCACAGGCTGACAGGAAACTGCATGTTTTTGCAGAATATGAGGACCAGACAGAGTGAAACTAAGTTCAGCGGCAGCTACTCAGTCATCGAGGTAAGGTTCATCTGGAGATAGACTGAAACCAATCAAAAGGAAACATTTGAAAGAATCCAAACTAAAGTGAAAGAAGAAAATCTTCTGAGGAAACTCACTGAAACTGAAGTGAAGCCAAAGAAAAAGTCCAAATGAAATTCAAGTAAAAGTCAGTAGAAATACAAAGTAGAATAAGTGAGCTTTGGATGCTGCTTTGGGACTTTGTTTAAAGAGGTTCAGTGTGGACTTGAACTCACTGATCCTCCAAACATCAAATGAGTGAACATCAGGAGCACATCTGCACTCTGGCTCCATTTATGTGAAAAACAGTCTGAAGGTGTTTGTGCTCCTTCACAGCTCCACCTCAGGAGCTTCATCCACCTCAAACAGCAGGAACAACACTTGGTGAGGACACCAGCCACAGACTGAACGACTTGAACGACTATAGACCAGTTGCACTCACTCCAATCATTGGTGCCTTGAAGTGGAGAGGGTGAGCAGCTTTAGGTACCTGGGCGTCTACATCACTAAGGACCTCATCCTCGAGACGAAGGTTTAGACTCTGAAATCCAGAACATCCAGACTCACTAACTCCTTCTTCCCCACTGCCATCAGACTCTTGAACAGCTGACCTATTTTGAACAGTAATAATAATTTTTGTTGCACATCAGGTCATCTTACATATTAAGCCAGCATATTAAGCTATAGGTCTTTTGCACACATCTGTTTCAAATCTCCATATTTTGTCTCCTTTTCTCTCTTCAGCTATTTATTTGTACTATTTGTATTTATATGTTCTATTTCTATTGTATATATTAATTGGCATCTGTGGGCAGACAGCAAAGAAAGGATTTCATTGCACAAAGAAATGCCTTTTCTCTTGTGACACATGACAATAAACACTTTGAATCTTGAAGCACGGAGACATCTTTGTGCTCGATATCACAAGCACTCTTTGCAGCATCTCTGCACCATCAACACAACAGCAGCACATGTAAAACATTTATATTACATTATATCAGCCAAGGTACCTTGGCTGATTGTGACCTACACCCGTTTTCTCGGACTCACCACCATTTGACCCTAGAACTGCAGAAGCTTCTTGGATGAGAGGTGAAACGTCTTTAAGCGACTTAAGGAAGTCCATGCGCTTTTTTCTTTCCATGCTCCTTAGACTTAAACAGATAGTGAGACTCCTGCTTATCAGGGACGTAAATCTCTAGGTGACTGCTAAGCAGAAAACAAGGTCTTTCTTTCTGTGTGTGTGTATATAAGATGCCAGGGCGGCGGCTGTTGGGCAGAGATCATGTTTGGCTGGGATATTTCTCTCCACATTGTTTTGTGTTTATTAAACCCACTTCAAATAATGCTCATGAGGGGTGTGTTGCAGGTTATTGTTAAAATTTCCTTAAAAAAGCATTTAAATGGCATTTCAATTCAAAACAGAGAAACAAAAATAATATTTCTGGTGAAAATTGGGCAGACTTAAAAATAAAGTGCTATTTTAAGTGCTTTAAGTACATTTTAAAAATGATATTGCCTTTAAATAATAACAATAAAAATTTCAACATAAAGTGGAGTTTTTCTTCTTAAAAAATAACACATAAACATAAAAGGTTGTTTGACCAACTTGACCTTTAAGTGAGTAACCTTAGCCAAAATTATTTTGTACATTGGGCTAAAACAGTGTGATCATTGAACATTTTAGTGCAAAAAAATAACAAACAGAGACAGAGATGTAAGTTGTAAGAAGTGAAAAGATGTTTGTGGAACTTGATTCCAGCTGTCGGTTGGAGTCCTCCTTGTCCTGTTGGCTGTTCGGAGAGAATATTCCATTAGTGGCACGACTGACGAGGAGGACCTTTGCTTCATGTTTGCTGTGAACTCATCAGAACAGTAACTGATAACATCCATGAAACAATAATCAGAGGAAGGAGGAAAAAAGACATTTTTCAAACAGTTATTACCTTTTATGTGTTGTGAAAATTAATAACTGTTATTTGTCCACTGCCATTGTAGCTGCAACTTTACTCACTGTGATCACCAGCTCCTCTATAAAGCTTGTTCAGGTCCAGGATATGAGTGGCTGTATCAAGCCATGGATCAATAGTACTGACAGCAGTGTTGGTATTGGTTGAATATCAGCATGATATGAGTGTCTCTTATTCACTGATTTGTTCTACATTAGTTGATCAGAAGGTTTTTATTTTCATTCGTCATATTTTTACATAATCTTCAGCTTTACAGCAGGAATAGGTTCCTAATAAAGTGGACACCGAGCATGGAATGTGTTGGAGCCAAAACTGCACCCTGAATTAACTTTGACCTTTAGGTGGTGTTAGCAGCTGGACTGTTTCCCCACAGTTGGACACCAGGTGAGGCACCTGCAGCTTTACTGACACCCAGTGGATGCAGAAGTAAACTGCAGCAGCTCAGACAGTAATTTAAGTGTTTATGCAGTAATTCATTAAAAACTCTGAAATTCAGATAAATGAAGGTCTTTTTCATGTCACTCGCTCAGCGTCTCTCCTCTTATCACCGCTGATCAGACACATTTATTTATTTGAAGATGCAGTTAGCGGCTGACACGCTGATGATGCTCAGTAGATCTGATCTTTGTATCTGGATTTATTTGACAGGGACAGAGTTCATGTTCATGGACATCAGGATAAAAACAGAAGATGGAAACCTGCCAGATTTGAGCTAAACTGCTCATTTCCATGTGTAGTCCCTGGGCAGGTCACATGACTCTATCCAACATACAAAGACACACAGACACACAAGAAAAGCCAGAGAAACAAAGACAAATCCAAACAATCCATCATACTGAGTTAAAGTGATCACAGGTCTGCTTTGTTGGAGATGAGCCTTCAAAGTGGAACATGTGGACTGTTCCTTTATTACTACCACTGAAGGCCACGCCCCTCTGGTCATGTGATCATGTGGTTTGTAGGAACGCTCCTCTTCCTCAGAGGATCCACCTGTGCTTCCTCTCCTCTCTCCTCCACCTGTTACAGTGAGGGAACGTCCTCCATGATGGAGGAGCTGCTGGAAAGTGCTGAGAGTTTCCTCCAGAGTGAGACCTCTGTCACAGTTCAGAGGATCTACGGCAGCAGAGACCTTCATGGACACTAAAAGTCTCAAACACACAACAACAACATCACACTGACTCCACTCTGACATCACTGATCAATAATCAAAGAACACACAGATCAAACTGATTGATCAGCCATCAGAGGAGTCGGATCAATGGAGCTGCTTCTGTTCCTGATGTCCCCTGTTTGATCCTGGACCTGAACTCTCCCTGCAGAGGAGACACAAGACAGTCAGACAGACACACACACACACACACACACACACACACACACAGACACACACACACACAGAGAAATAATCAAACAAACCTTTGACTTTGAGCAGCACTTTTTTGTATCTCCAAATGTTCCCACTGTCAAGGTCACATCTGTATTCTCCACTGTCTCTCTCTGTGGGGTGTTTCAGGGTCAGACTGAGGTCGCCAGTTTTCAGCAGGTCTTCATTCATCTTCGTTCGGTCTCTGTAAACCTGGTCCTGACTGTGAGGCTGGTCAGAGCCGTTCATATACAGGTGGACCATCAGTGATGGTTCAGGTTCTTCACGTTCCCACTCCACTTCAGCATCTTCAGGCAGGTTTTGTGTGGTTCTGAAGGGCAGCTGGACAGACTCCGCCCCCTCCTCCACCTCCACCTGACAGACTGAGAGGACAACAAACACAACATGAGCTGTACAAAGTGTGATTGGTGTTGACAGAGCAGCATCATGTGACTCTTGTTCTGCACTAAATGAAGCGATGGAGTGGCGCCTCCTTCAGGCAGAGAAACAGCTCATGGAGAGAAATAATTATTAGAGCAAAAACAAGAGTGGAGCTGCAAATAAGGCCGAGAGGAACGCTGCAGAAAACTGTTCATGTGTGAATTCATCACTTCATAGATTTATTTGAGCACTAAAATCAGAGCTGCTTCTATTTCTAATATGACAGCTGTACATTAGAGCTGGAACACTTTAAATGTGAGCCATAAAAACATGATACTCTACAAGTGCATTCAGCTCTGACACTGTCACATCATGAAGGAGACGTGGAAATCACTTTGTTACACAAATCAAAGTCAAATCAATTCTATTGATGGAATATTGTGTGATCAATAGACTGATCGGTTTCTAATCTGTCATCTATCAGCTGGAAATCCAGCAGTGTCAAACAGACTTGGCAGCAGATTAGGACCAAACACAAACACATTGAGACTTTTTCTTCATCAGCAGTTGCAGGTAAATTGCAGCAACAATGCGACTCAGACAGTTTCTCTATAACTGCAGGGCTTCCTGCGCTGCTGTTAGTCAGATACGGATCAACAGGTTGTGGATAGAAAGCAGATTCCTTCAGCAGAGGATCCATATCACACTTGAAGCATGTCGTCGGGACAACAATCAGTGAAAATGGGACACTTTGAGCCAATTTGAGCCTCAAACTCTGAACATAACCTGCTGCAGACCAGCTGATGTGTTCAGTTACCATGGTGAGGAATTTCACAATAAAGGAGGCGTACGCTCTGTCTTTTCCCGGCCCGACGCTCTGGGACATTTTAGACAAGTTTCCTGGCAGAATACGATCCCGTCCGGAGGCCGACACCATCCTTATCCACATGGGCACAAACCGGATTCCAAACAGCGCTCCCACTTCCTCAAACTGGACTTTGTGTGTCTTTGTGAGGCTGTGAAACAAGCCCACCGTAGTGTTTGTATCTCCGGCCCCACTCCCACCTGTGGCCGTGGGGCGTTTGGGCGGCTGCTCGGCCTCCACACCTGGCTCTCCTCTGTGTGTGACTCCCACAGCCTGGGCTTTAGAGACAACTTCAATGTTTTCTGGGACAGGAGGCATCTTTCTGCAGCAGATGGGCTCCACTTCAACCAATCAGGAGCCAGATACTCTCTGCTAACATATCATATGGAGTCCAGCGTGCAGGAAACACTCCATCAAGTACCTGTCCACACCTGCCCACACCTGCTGACCGCTCCGTCACTGACTGACGTCCCCCAGGTCCTAGTCCCTATCATCTCAGTTCCACTCTAAACACTAATACATGTTCAGCTGGACTCGGAGCCTCTGGAGACATTCTGGATATTCCAGTCATAATAACTAACAGGGCAGTTTGTGCAAGGTGGAGAAAATCTGCTGCATCATCCCATTGATGAAGCATTCAGCTCCACCCTACAGTTTCTCTGCTGCCTCCATCCACCTTGGTTCACTTTGCTCTTCTTGATGTTGGAGCTCTGAATAGTCAGGCTTTTATTCTGAAGGATTTTACAACTTCCCCTCAGCTTGATTTGATGTTTTGAACAGAAACATGATGAAATCTGGAGAGGACTGTCTAGTCTGTGAACTCTGACCCCACATATGATTGTTTCAGTCAGCCCAGACAAAGTGGCTGGGTGGGTGGAGGTTTGGCTTCAAATGCTCCCCTATTAAGGTGGATGAAGGGTGTAGTTTGGAGGTGCTGCTTGTTAAAGTGTGAAACAGCTCCTATCTGTGCAGGTATCTCCGCCCTCCTAAGACTCCATCAGAGTTGGAGCTCTCAGATGTTTCCTGCTCCATGGTTCTTATGTGTGATCACATGATCTGAGCTGCTGATTTTAAGATCCATGTTGATGATCTTACTGACTCATTTGCCACAGAGTTCCTCAGTACAGTAAATTCATTGGTTTCAAACAGCGTGTTGTTGGCCTACATATAACTGTGGGCTTCAGTATGAACTCCAGGCTTTGAGCTGATGTGTTTCTATCTGATCATTGATGGATTCTGTTTGAGATCATTTTTCCAAGTGATCAGGCAAAAGAAGCTGTGTCAGTACGCTGACGCTCTTTTCATGAGGAAACAGGAGAAACATGTTCATCAGTGTTTCCTACCACCACTGGTGTTCCTCCTCCCTCACACACACAAACACTCTGAATGATCTGAACCTCCTTTGTACATCCACTTTAGATTCAACTGCACCTTTTAAGATCAGGACTAAACGTGGTGCTCGCTCGCTGCCCTGGATTCACAAAGACATTCACAGTCTGAAAAGACAATGCCGGAGGGCAGAAAGGAGACGGAAGAAGGTGAATCTTCAGCTCCGTCATCAAGAAATGAAAGCATGAACGACTGCTTTCAATGAACAGGTGAACGAGGCGAGGGCCGGCTATTTCTCTCCTTTAATTCATTCTAATAAGCACAGCCCAGAGCTCTTTGGAGCTCAGTGGAGCGTCTTTGAAATCCTGCAAGTTTTCATCAGATTACGGCATCGAGTGAGGAACGTCTTCACTTTCTAAACTTTCTGAAGGATCAAATGAATGAGAGGAAATCCAAAGCAGCAGCTCCTGATTCTTTTCTTGATGTCCCCGACCCCAGCCACAATATCTGATCTTCTTTTCTGCCAGTCTCTGTGGAGGAGCTTTGAAGGACTGTGGCACAACTGAAACGCTCATCAAGCTGTGTAGATATGATTCCTCCAAAGTTCCTGAGTGAAGTTTGGGATGTCCCTGCCCCTCGGCTGCTTCCAATAATGAACACTTGTCTGTCCTCTGGCTGTGTCCCAGAATACTTAAAGACAGCCTGTGTGCAAGCACTCATCAAAGATCCAGCCTCCATCCTTCTGACTACAACAATTACAGAGCCAGCTCAAAGTTTCCTTTTAGAGCAGAACTTTTGGAGAACACTGTCTGTCTGAAGCTTCTTGAAGCGTTACGTCCATGCTAGAACTCCACTTTGACTCTGACTGTGGATCCTGCTGAAGCTTCTCCAAATAGTGGAGAAATGAAGACCTCCACAAGATCAGCAGACCCAGCTCAACAATGTCTGCAGGTGCTAACAGGTCAATCTTTGAGACGCTGAATGTTCCCAGTTTCCTGCTGTGAAACTAGAAGTGATGACTATTATTGTAACAGCACTACAGCTGGAACTGCTGACAGGGCTGGAGATGATCTGGATTCTGATTTCAGTCACAGTTTTGGCTTTCAGTCGTCATCAAAACACTTTGTTTCATTCATGTTGCTCTGAAGCTTTCCTTTCTTCTCATTGACGTGTTATGAACCAATCACAGCCCTTTCCTTTACAGCGCTCTGCTTTCACCCCTCCCTAAAAGCCCAAATTCACTCTCAGTTGAGTTCAGCTGGAGCCAAGATGACACAGAGAGCCTTTGGTCCATGAGATCTATCTAGGAGACATCAGTAACATCAGGTTTGTGTGAGCCGTCCTGTAGAACGCTTACATACAGCTGCTTCTGTCTCTGATCTCTGAGTATCTCTCAGCTTCAGCTGGGACTCCACCCAGGTGTTGGTTGGTTGTTGGCACAGGTGTAGAGCTGCTGCAGTGACTCACAGCTGCTTTCATCCAGTTTAAATTCAATGGTGACTTTAAGCGTGTTTCATGTATGAAAGCCAATAAAGACAGAATGAGTGGTCAGAGGTGTCATAATGAGATTCATGGTCAGATTTACTAACAGTTCAAAAGCTGCTGTCTGAATTTACTAAAGAGCTGCAGGTCAGTCTGGGACTGAAACACGAGGAGCAAACTGGTGCCATGCTGCAGTCACAAACATGAGCTGATGGCTGATCTACCAGCAACGTGCTGCTTTATATACAAACATGCAGCCAATCATGACTCTGTCAGAGCAGCCAATCAGAGGAAAGCAGCAGATGAGGGAGTGTGAGGCAGAGAGTGATGGAGCAACCAGAATAATCCACAGTAAGCTCAGGTTTCACTGATGAGTTTCTCTGTGGAAACAGTTCAGATCAATGAGAGGAGGCTGAAGGAGGATCAATATGTTTGTGATATCAGGGAGAACTCTGCTGATAGAAGCTGCTGGACTGTGTGAGGTCCTGAGGACTGAGACTCAGGTGGAGCTCAGGATTGATCAGAGGAGAGCTGCATGATTACAAAGTGAACTGTGAGGATCAGCTGACTGTACATGAACATGATTTAGCATCAGATCTGATCAGTTACACACTCTGATAACATCTCCCCCTCTCTGTGCAAATACATGAACACTGCTAGAAGCAACAATCACAACCACATCAGGATCAATCACATTTTGATTGCTTTTTGTGTTCCATTGAGAACAATCTGCAGTAAAGTGTGCGTCACAGACCTGATTTATTTCAACACTTTACTCCAAACTTTGAAAGTGAAACTCCTACAAACACATATGAAATAATCCAGCCACAGAAACTGTCCACAGCTTTCAGTCTCCACATTTACTGTGAACCTCTGCAGGAAACCCTGACAGCAGCTTTTTAGCTCCAAAGCAGGTTTAGCTCTGGTGCAGAGTGTTAGTGACTCTGCCCGTGGACACAGTGATTTCTGCAGGTGACCTTGTTACAGGTGGATTTGGAGGAGATTCCCTTTCAGAGCACTCAAAGCTTTGTGGCAGGGAGTTTACTGCAGACTGCAGCATGTTTAATACCAAGCATGATGTGAGCCTGATGTGGCTGATAGCTGCTTCTAGCAGTCTTCATGTATGTGGAATGAGAGGGGAGATGTTATCAGGACCAGTTGCTGATTGGACGTCTCAAAGCTGTGAGCGCAGTGCTGAAACTTTGGCTCTGTCCTGTAGCTCTTCACTCAGTCCTCACCCTGAGTGTTTAGAGCCCAGCCCCACATATTCCTGCTCCTCAGGAATTCTGGGATTTGGAGGAAACACAGCTAAACTGACCTGAAGCTAACACGGAGGTCAAGGGGGAGGAGCCACAATACAAGCTGCATCCAGCCAATGGGTGCACTGTTGAGCCTGAGCCCATGGATGTGCAGAGGGTCACATGTTTAGTCCCATTTGTAGAAATGTGTCCATAATGAAGACAAATGCAGTCACACAGCTCTGCAACAGCACAAATCACTTTGATGGAGTTTGTTTGTGCTGCTCTCAGATCTGTACAACACTGACATGTGTGTCAACATGCTGCAGACTCACAAAGATGTGCCGTGTTAGCTTCATGTGTCCATCTGACACTATATTATAGTGACTTGAAGAAATCCCTGCAGCATCACATGCAGAACAAACAGAGGCCACGTGTGGCACAGTTCCTGTAACGGGATGAATCCGTGGATGTGTCGGGATCTGACGCTGAATCATGTTGCTGTTCTTTTCCACATGGTACAGGTCAGCTGTTCCACACAGATTTCAGCTTTCTAGAAGAGTTAGTCTGGAATAAAGCAGCTCTCCTCTGGACCAATCCTGCCTCCAGCTGAGCCGTCACACACACACATTCACACACAGTCCCAGCAGTTTGTAGCACAGCAGTGATCCTTCTATCAGAAACATGCTGCTTCTCCTTCATCCTCCTCTCATTGATCTGAATCAGCTGTTTTCACAGAGAAACGCTGCACAAATCCTTCACTCCACTATTTCTGTCAGCAGATGACTCGCTCTATCATGGCTGCTGCTCCTTTTTCACTCATTTGTGCTTTGAATCAAATCTGTTTCTCATCATCACCATGAACAGGCTGCTCATCAATCAGCACATTAGCTGTAGATCAGCTGCACACTGATGAAGATGCTCAGACAGACGGGCACACAGAGGACTTTATGATCTGTTCTTAAATTCAGTCCAACATGGATCATTTCAGAGTCCAATCATCTCTGGAAACTTGTGCTTACATGGCACACGGTGCGCTGGGCTACTTCAACAAATAGCACTACACCTCTGGTTGTCAGCTTCATCTCTCCATCGCTCTCCCCGTGGCTACAGTACAAGTGAGCTGACACATCCATCAGTGGAGACTGTGGGCCAGTAAGGAGCAGCAGCTGCCTGCAACATGGGCTTTACATTGAAAACAGCCACAAGTCTGGGCCTAACCACGCCTTTGGACTTCTTCTTCATTTCCATGAGATTTACATTTCAGGGAGTTCCCTGGAAAAAGAGCCATTTTGAAAGCTGTTTGCTGACTTCATCAATAATCTGCTTCAATCATCCAGATGAGAATCCTGAGAATGGAGCAGCCCTGATAGCAGCTCATAGGATCACAGTGTTTTTCATTCAGCTGATTGATTTCACAGGTTAGGAGGTGAACAATCTAACTGTGCTCCTCCTTCCACCTTTGGACCACTCATTTAGTGACAGCCAGGATTTGACAATCAGCCGTGACACAGGAAAACATGAGGTGGGAAACTCTGGAGAAGATTTGCTTTTCTCTACAGGGGAGGCTCGCACATCTAATCTGCTCACAATCACTCAACTCACTTCAACAACATGCTGACTCAGTCATTTCTGCACGTTTGCTCATGTTACAGCCCTGACTTCAGTTCAGCTGAGGAGGAGATGAGGGAGGAGAGAGCAGTGGTGGAGGAGGCAGATAAGGAAGAAGAGGAGGAGAAGATCCAAAGAGGAGGCAGGGGGAGAGGCTCAGGAACAGTTAGGATCAGAGACTTTGAGCCATCATGGACTCCCACTCCTTCCATCCAGCCCTGTGTGGATCAGCAGCTCCAAAATGTCTGCTCACTCATGTTCTTACTGTCTGTGCTCTTCTTTCATTTCACTCATTATATATGAACGGCTCCTAAATCACACTGGATATGGATTTTCTGTCCATCCACACTAATTCTCTTCATTCTCACCTGATTGTTTGGATGCTCTTTGATAGCACATTGAAAATCCTCACAGTGACTTCTATTGCCACACTGACTGGACAAATACAAAGTTGAAGGCTTCATGTGTTTGGCACCAATAATACTTTGGTAGGTCTGAATTGTGTTTTGAACCATCTCTCAGGACCAAAGTCTTTTTGCTTCATTCACAAAGAGCTGAAGGCTTTTTACCTCACAGTTTGTCCTGTGATATTATTGGATGATGGACTATGGAAAACACAAATGTGCACTTCTTAATGGCTCATATGTGCTGTGAAAGAGCTCTTTGTCATCTTGAAGCCTTTTCAATAGTTTTTCTTTGGCTGTTTGTAAAGTTTTCTGTGTGAACTCTCAGGAATCTGGAGCAGTCTAATAGAAGTCTACTGGGGTATAGAGGGAGGAGCTTCTGTCAGACTCTTTCTGATGAGGAACTGAAGCCGCTCTCATGGTCTCATCAAATCCATCAGACTCTGCTGAGAAAAACAGTCATGTGACCTCTCAGAACAAACAGCCTGTTAGTTTCCTGCTGCCTCCATCACTCACTTTCATTCACTCTCAATCACACTAACATGTTAAAGCAGCGCTATAGCTCACCTGGCTGAGCAGGTGGACTGAAGGCGGGCTTACTACAGGTGCCTGTGTGTCCTCACTCTCTCCCCACTTTCCTGTCTACTCTCTGCACCTATATAATAAAGGCAAAAATGCCTCCAATAGAAATCTTTGCAAACACAAAGTCCCACAGCAGCCCCGTGTTCTCCGGCTAAAATGAGAGTTTTTGTCAGTGGAGTCTGGTGGCTTTAACCACACAAACATTACAGCTGCACTCAAATATCACAAAGAGCTGTGACAGCAGAGAAACACATGAAAATCCTCCAAATATCATCTAGAAATAGAAATCTGTCCACTGTGGGACATGTGAGGCTGACATTAATATGTCTTAAAGTGGGAGATGAAGAAATGATTCCAGGGCCCAAATCATTGAGACAAACATCAATCCACACTTCACTTTGTTTCATGTCTCTAAAGTGGGAATATTTCAGTGTGATGAACAAACGGCCTCCAACAAATAAAGCTGATTTTCTTTTCCTGTCTTTTCTCCAGCGGCCTCAGCTTCTTCCTCTTTCCCCTGTCTTCTTCTGCAGACGCTCCTCTGTAGCTTCAAGCTGTTTCTCTTTACAAGGAGAGCTACAAACCTTTGCATCCAGCCACAAACACCCCATGGGCTCCTCTGGATCATCACACTCAGCATTTTCACAATAAAAGCCTCATATTTATGGCTGCTCCACCCTGACATGTGACAACATCCAAATGACTGGATCAAAGTGTTTGAATGATCTCAGCAGCTTTAAAACTATTGATATTTATACATTTACACTGATTTGGACTAAACTAACAAACTATTGATTTGATCCAAACTCAAATCATGCCAGAGGCTTTTATTTTGAAGTTAGGATCATTTTTAATGGTCTTCTTAGTCTGTTCATTTAAACACACAGTTGCTCCGCCTGACATTTTTGGCTTTTAGATCAAAACATCAAAGAATTTATTTTATTTGAATGAACTGAAAATAGATTCAAACTAAAAGCTTTTAGAGAATAAACTCCTACATGACCTCTGACCTTTGACCTGTATCTACAGCACTGACCTCTGACTTTCAGCTCCACCTTTCTCTTCAGCAGGATGTTTCCCTCCCTGCTGTAGACGGTGCAGGTGTAGGTCTTTGTTTCTGTGGGGTGTTTCAGGGTCAGACTGAGGTCTCCAGTTTTCAGCAGGTCTTCATTCATCTTCGTTCGGTCTCTGTAAAACTGGTGCTGTTCTTCAGGCTGGTCAGAGCCGTTCTCATACATGTGGACTTTTGTATCGTAATTATTCTTCCACTCCACTTTAGCGTCTTCAGGCAGGTGAAGTGTGGTGTTGAAGGGCAGCTGGACAGACTCCACCCCTGAATCCACCTCCACCTGGGGGACTGAGAGGACAACAAAGCACAACATGAGCTTGGATGGAGACATTTGTGTTGACTCTAACAGGCTGAATGCTGCTGCTTCACTGGGAGCTCACTGTTAGATAGAAAGTGGTCAGTGTGAAGAGGAGACGCAGCAGAAAGATGAAGACTGACAGGAAGAAAGCAGTGAACAGACTGTTGGAGCTGCTGTTAGTGGGACAGGACTTTATTCAGTCTCTGAGGACCAGATTTGACTTGATGAAGCAGAGAAACACAGTCTGAGTGTTTCTGTCACACTCACTTCATCACACAGCTCAGTTTGACAACATTTGGAAGAATTTGATAGAAGCCTTCCTTTAGTAAAAGCACCAATAAAACACCATGAAAACACCTCACTACACACAAACTGCAGTACTGGCAAATTGGACATAAAGTCTGAAAAGTCAAAGTACTTATTGTGCAGAAAATGTTCCCATCAGTGTCTATGGATCAATATTACTGCTGCACATGTTTAAGGCTGAGCTCATTTCAAATCCTTTCTATTGTGTTGAATCTGCAGTAATGCATCATATTCTATAAAATCATATGTTTGTAGTGGCTGTCCTGTGAGGACCACGTATCTCTAAATAAACAGCTGTTAATGAGCTCACAAACACAGGCCTACAGCTGGATTTGAAAAAGTCCATTCAATAGAAAATCAACAATCACAGCTGGATTCAAAGGCTTGAGCTCTGTGTGACATGGTTACCTGTCAGTATCTACAGGGGGATTCAAATATGAAGGAAACATGAAGGTGGTGCATTAGAAAAACTGCTGCTTTCAAGTGCAGAGCAACAAACTATTTGAACTGATCCAACTTTATTAACACAGACAAAGATTTGTGGATCAGCTGCTGTAACATTTGTAATGAGCATTAATATTAATAAGTGTGAGTGAACAGAGCTGCTGAAACAGTGAAACTCTCACTGACTGATGTTACGTGAGGCCTTGTTGGCTCATTGTTAGTTCGCTGCACTGAAACAGGAAAATCCAGCTGTTAGTCATAATGTTTGGGTTTGTAAAGCACTTTATAACTGAGGACAGTGTGGAGGAGAGTCTGTGTGAGTCAGCTGCACCAGTGCTTCATGGTTTGGTGTTTTTAACATAAAGTCGTCCCTGTAGATGCTTTTAGTTTGAGTGTCCTTATTTTGCCCTCAGTTATTGGTTCTCACTGTCTCCAGATCAGGTTCAAACACAGAGGAGATCAGGGCTTTGCAGCTGCTCCTAAACTGTGGAACAAAACGCAACATTAGAGACCTTCAACACCCTCCATCCTCTTCCTCTTCTCCTTATCCCAGCTAACACAGAGAGACACTCACAGCACACAGAGAGGAGTGTCGGGGAAAGGCCCCACTCAGGTGGTGGAAATGACCTCAGGAACTTGTTGCTGTGAGGCAACAATGATCAGCACCACCATCCTGTTTGTTTCACTCATGGTTTCTCATTTTATGTTTTGGTTTAATCTGTTGAATTATTTCAGGACTTTGACTCATTTAAATGTGCATCACTTTGGTCAGCAGCTGTTTCAGTAACACTTTATAACACGACCTGCAAATAAGGCACAAGTAGCCTGTAGTTACCTGTAAGTTTGTGTAACAAGTAGGTTTGTACAGAAAGAATAAATAATTACACTGTAAGTACATTTAAGTACAGCGTCAGTCATTTTAAGTGCTGGTTATTTCATGGGAAATTTCCAGAACAACAAACAATATTCCATCTTTGTACTTTCCGGGCCGCGGCTCATATTATGGAGCGACTCAGCCTCAGCCTAACATCCTGGTATTTTATAGCAAAGGACGCTAAGAAAGGAAATCCAGCCACACTGTAGCCGACTGTCTGCATTGTAATCAGGCTGCAATGTAGGAAGTGTCTACAAAGAAGCTCCAGCTGAAAGGATTTACAGCAGGTTAGTGTGATGACAGATAGAGGTGTAAATGTACTGACATGTAAAGAGTGTGTTGAGAAGGTGGAAGAGTGACGTGTGAGCAGCAGGATGGCTTCATGACAAGAACAAGCACTTCAGATGTACAGAGAAGGTCAGGAGGAGCTGCACTGTTCTGTGTGCATGCAAACAATGGTTGGTGCAGTACATGTATGAGGACAGAGAGACAGTGGGAAGGTTTGCAGTAGCAGGGAAAGATGGGTTCCTGCTGGGGCTGGGATTACATCAGAAATCCACTCTAAGCCCTTCTTGTTAGCAGTGCTGATGGACAGGCTGGCAGATGAGCTCAGGCAGGAGTCTCAGCAGCTCTGTTTGCTGAGGACATTGTGATCTGTAGTGAGAGCAGGAAGCAGGTGGGTGGAGAGAGCCTGGGGAGGTGGAGGTATGCTCTGAAGAGAAGAGGAAGGAAAGACAGAACACATGTGGTGAAGAAGCTGCAGATACGACAGTGAAGATGAAGGAGTCGAGGTGGTGATGGTAGATCAGTTTAAATACATGAAGTCCTCCATACAAAGCAGCAAAGTCCAAAGAGGTGAAGTGACAGTACAGGCAGGATGGAGTGGGTGCACACATGTATCAGGTGTGATCTGTGACAGGAGGACAGCAGCTAAAGTCAATATGAAGCTTTACAGCCTAGTGAGGCTGTGATGATGGAGACATGACACAAAGACAGGAGGCGACCTGGAGGTGGCCGAGTAGAAGATTTGAACAAGTGAGCAGAATAGAAAGGATGGAAATGAGTGGGTGACAGGGACAGCTCAGGCTGAGGAGTCTACAGGACAAAGATAGAGAGGAAGGCTGAGACTGATGGAAACGTGCAGAAGAGGGACGCTGGATATATCGATGCACCATGTTGAACCTGCAACTACCAAACATCAAGTGTTTGTATGGAAAACCTGAAACAGCCAGGAAATGTGTTCATCCATAATATTGTGTTATTAGTCTTTCTATAGTCACCTGAATACAACACAAATAACACACAAACCAACAATCAGCAGTGTTGTGTTGTTTTACGTTCACTAACCATGAAGCACAACTGCAAACATTTAGTATCACAAGTAGCAGCTAAAGCATCAAATAAATGTTCCACTCGTATATTTACACACAAATGTTGTGTTATTTTACCTGTGTGTGATTTTGATTTTAGCCTCATCATTGTTTTCCACAAATATACTGCACAGCATCATTTCCTGCTTCTGTTTTTCACACTAAATCTCTCAGCTGAAAATAATTGGTTGTTATTGGTAGAATTATCAAATGAAATGAAATGATGAACAGACTTAATAACAGGACTTCAAAAAGCTCAAATCTGGAACCTTTGGTTTGTTATGGATTAAATGAAGACATTAACTGACCTGACATCTGATACTCTGTTTTAGTAAACACATTTTCTCTACTCAGCAGTTTAGTTCTTTTATTGTTGTAATCAAAGCCTCAGGTGGGATGATGTCATTTCCTGTCAGCAGAGGAAGCAGTTGTTGTTGACGGTCGCTTTGCAGCCACAAACTCTGCACAAGCAAGAATAAAGAGCGCAGAAGACTTCAAATCCTTCCTGTCTCACAGTGTTTTTATCAGCTGATGCTCTAAAATGTTTCCTGATAGTTCAGAGCTGAAGCTCCGCCCACGTGGTTGCTTAGTTACAAATACACAAGCACATGATTGGACCTTAAATATAATCAGACATCACAGCAAGCTTTAAACAGCACTGTTTTTAAGCTGTTTCAAATATGACAAATAATATTGACAGATTGAGTCACAGATGTGTTTGAGTATTTAATCAGTCACAGCACCAGTGTCCTCACAGCTGTGGATGTGTCAGTTCTCCTGCTGGTTCACTTTATATACAAACAGTGTTTATTCTAAATATTACTTTCAGTTTGGTATTATTAAGTTTACAGTTTAAAAAGTGAACTTTAGCCTTAATGAGCTGAAGCTGTAACATTGAATGAAACAACATGTTTGATGTTATTTTTCTGTTGTTGAATATTAAATCACTTTATTACTGAATGACTGTTTCTGTCTGTCTGATGACATCACAGTCCACACTTCCTGTTACAATCTGAGTCACTTTAGTATTTCCCACTCAGATGATGTCATTTTAATGAAAGCACTCTGGTCCTATCTAATCAAGTCCAGTCTGAACTATATACATCCACACAACTGCTTACTGGCTTCATATTATGTGGAGCACTAAAAGCAGCCTTTCTGTCGAGCTACTGGGAATCTACAAACCATTAAAGAGGACAAATGATTCTGTCTGTAGTCGCAGCATCAGATTAGTGAAAGAAACTAAAGTACTAAAAGATCAAACTGAGTAAACAGATTGAATTGAATGTTTCTTTCTTTTTAGTGACGAGCCTGATCATGTGACCACAGGTACAAGTTATATGAAAGATACAGAAAGTCTGTCGCAAGAAACCAAGTATGACCGTGTGAAAACACAACCCTGTCAACAGCAGCATCATGTGAGTGCAGCATGTGCATTTAAAACTATATTTATGAAGTTATGCTTCTATCTTACTGTCTGTGAATATTCTGTGGAAATGACACGTCACACTTTTTAATGGGCCCACAGTAACCAGAGATCATTAAAGCTGCACTAAGGAAACAAAGAGGAAGACTTATAGTGTTATATCTAAGTTTGCTCTGTGACATTCATTTGTAACACAGTTGTAAAACTGTTGCAGTTTCCTGTCACTTGCACATGGATCCTTGTAAGAAAGGTCATTTAAATGATGTGAACAGGGCTCGGTTGTTCTGATGTGCTGGGATTTGACCACAGCCTCCTCCAGAGTTTACTGACAATGGTCCAAGAAGAGAAGCTGTCCAGTGAGCAGCAGCTCTCTGTGTGAAAATACTGTTGGTGTGGATTTTTTAGCAGGAAAGCAATCTGACATCATCTCAAAGCAGTTCTTCAAACATGAAAATCACTTCACTGGATTCAAATCCACCAAGTCTGGATCCAATAGAGCAGCTTTGGCTGTGGTGGAAGTGGTATTTGCATCATGGATGTGGAGATGAACGTGTGCAGTAACTGTGTACACTATCATGTTAACATGGTGAAAATGTCTCCTTGTTAAAACTATACTACAAAGAATGAAGCAGCTCTGAAGGAAAAAGGGCTCCAGCCATTACTAACAAGGTGGACCTAATGAAGTGGCCAGTAAGTGTGGTAGTAATGGTTGTTTGTAAAAGCAAAAATCAAACACATGATTTTAGCTCTGTACATTCGACTTTTTGGGTCTCCAGATGATAATGAAACAGATGTATTTACATCTATAACTGCTTATTCAGTTCCTGGTGGTGGGAGGTGGATTTAGGCCGACGTTCATCCAAACCTAAATGAATTATTTGTCTAATAGTAAGAGGCCAAATGTATTAATGAGTGCTGGAAACTCCATGTGTGTCTGTACAGGTGGAGATCACTGGAGAAGCTGAAAGCTTTGGTGCTTTCTACTAGTTGGGACGACTCTGTGAAAATCTGCTGACGTCTGAGGAAGTTTTTGGACTCTGCTCACAAAGTAAAAGACATTTTACAAAGTGAACAGAAAAGAACTTGTTCTGAGTGTAAGTGTTGTTTTGGATGCTGATGGATTGTTGAAGCTCATGTTTGAAGAGTTATGGATTGTTTCATGTTCTTCTTTTTTAAGTTGAATGAACACAGCTCAGCTCGTCTCCATGTTTATAAGCTCACATGATGCCTGTGCTCTCCACAGTTTGATCGTACGGATCAAAGTATCATTTCCAAGAAGAAATGGAGGAAAGTGTTTATCACTGTATTCATTTTATAGGTAACATGTAAAGACAGCTGAACAGTGAAACTTCCATTATGCAGAAAATTTCTTAAGCAGAACTTACTCAGTAATGACTTCGGCTGGAACTAATTTTAAATTTACTGCCAAACTTTGTGCTCTGAAAGTGAAACTCCTACAACACATGTGAAATAATCCAGCCACAGAAACTGTCCACAGCTTTCAGTCTGTTTGCTGCTATAGATATAATCCAGCTGATGTGTGCTTTCTCATTTCTGCCTGGTCTGAGCTCATACTCTCTCATACTTGGTGGTGACCTTAACTGCTGGCTGGACCCTGTGTTAGACTGATCCTCTCTGAATCCCTGCTCTTTCAGTAAATCTGCTCTTTTCATTCAATCCTTTCTATCTAACTGTGGTGTCTCTGACGTTTGGCGCTGCTTACACCCCACAGAAGAGAGTACTGTTTTTTTTTCCACAGGTACAGCACACTTATTCTAGGATTGTCTATTTTCTCATTGATAATCAGCTGACTTCATGGGTCCAATCCTGTGAATACCAGACTATAGTAAATGTGAATACCAGACCAGTAATATCAGACCATACCCCTGTTGTGCTATCATGAGTTTCCCAGACGTCCTCATCAGACGACACTGGCATTTTAATTCGACTTCCTGGCAGATGTAAACTTTCTGGAATTCATGAAAGAACAAATAACCTTGTTTCTTAAACAAATGCCACAGGAGAAACTTCTCGCTTAATAATTTGGGATACACTAAAAGCCTTTCTCAGGGACAAGTTATTTCCTATACTGCCAATATGAAGAAAAAGGCCCGTATAGAACGACTCAATTTAGTCAACCGATCAAGAAGTAGACCTGCTCTGTGCTAAGGTAAAAAGCCCAGATTTATACAATAAGCGCGTGGAGCTTCAGACTAAATTCGATCTCCTCTAAACGCACTCAATTGAACGTCAGCTCCTGAAGAGTAAGAGTTTGTTTTATATTCATAACACAGGATGCTTGCCAGCCAGTTAAGGGGCTTCCAGGCAAAACAACATATTACGAAGGTTAGAATGGCTAATGGTAATACCACTTCGGATCCTTCCAAAATAATGATATGTTTAGGACTTTCTACTCTCAACTTTACACCTCTGAATTCCGCAGGAAAGCACCTTAATGGATAACTTCAGTAAAAACAGACTAGACAAACCATCACGCAGAGGAGCTAGGTGCAGCATTTCTTCACTGCAGCCTGGAAAATCCCTGTCCTGACGGCTTTCCTGTAGAATTTTTCAAAGCATTTTCACCCCTGTTTA